>NW_007256305.1:418345-432260 GCF_000164805.1 Carlito syrichta
CCCCATTATAAAATGGGCAAATGATATGAACAGACACTTCTCAAAGGAAGACATTCGAGCAGCCAACAGACACATGAAGAAATGTTCAACCTCACTAATCATCAGGGAGATGCGAATCAAAACCACACTGAGATACTACCTAACTCCAGTCAGAATGGCAATTATCAATAACTCAAAAATAACAGCTGCTGGAGAGGGTGTGGCAAAAAGGGAACACTTCTACACTGTTGGTGGGAGTGCAAACTAGTGCAACTTCTGTGGAAAACAGTATGGCGATTCCTAAAAGCTCTAAATATTGACCTCCCATATGACCCTGCAATCCCCCTACTGGAAATATACCCTGAAGAATTCAAATCACTCTATAGAAAAGATCCCTGCACACGTATGTTTATTGCAGCATTGTTCACAATACAAAGAACCTGGAAGCAACCATGCTGTCCATCAAAAGAGGACTGGATTAAAAAATTGTGGTACATATATATGATGGAATACTACGCAGCCATTAAAAAGAACAAAATCATGAATTTCGCAGCAACCTGGATGGAACTAGAGTCTGTAATACTGAGTGACCTCTCACAGAAACAAAGATCTGAGTATCACATGTTCTCACTCATATAGTGGATCTTGAACATCCAATGTCATAGTATAAGAAAACGACTGACAGTGGTGGGAAACTATGCGGGGGAGGGGAAGGGAGATGGGATTAACGGTAGTAAATATCTGTCTGGGGACAGGAAGACACCTCTTATCAACAAGGGTGCCTGAATGAAGCATATTTGAATACCTAACCCTTAACTGTACCCCACAATATCACAATAAAAAATATTGCTCAAAGAAAAAAATTATTGTCATTCTTATATAATTTTTTCCAAATATAAATCTGTGATCTGGAAAGAATAACTTGCATTGCACATATAGCAGAGCCTAGTGTTACAGCAACTGAAAAACTATATAGCATATATACAAAATGCAATTGAAGGGAAGGCAAAAATATATGTGGCACATTGTACAAAAAATGGTGGATTACCAATTAATAAATTAATAAAAAACAGAAAACTTTTATAGTACTAGTCAGCATTCTCCAGGGAAACAAACCAATAAGGTACACAAACATACACACAGAGAGAGTAGGAGAGAGAGATAAATAGAGACAGAGAGATAGAGAGAGATAAAGAGATATCTGTCATATGGAATTGGCTCACAAAATATGGAGGCTGAGAAGTCTTAAGATTTGTAGATGGCAAACTGGAGACCCAGGAGAGCTGATGGTATACTGCCAGCCTAAGTATGAAGATGTGAAAACAAGTACTGCCAGTGATCTAAGTTCAAGTTCAAGACCAAAGGCAGGATGTCTCAGTTCGAAGATGAAATGAGAAAAAGCAAATTCTCCTTTATCCAACTTTTTGTTCTATTCAGGCCTTCAGTGTATTAGATGAGGACCAACCATATTTTAAAAAGGCAATTTGTTTTACTCAGTCTACCAATACAAATGCTAATCTCATCCAGAAACACCCTGACAGACACAACCAGAATAATGCTTAACTGGGCATCCTGTGGTCCAGTCAATTTGACACATAACATTAACCATCACACCTTTAAAAAGCCTATATTTCAATATATTATATGAATACAATGGAATATATAGAGCTCTCTAACAATTTACAGCAAATGCGGAAGAGTATAGAATAAGTTAAATGACACTGTAGAGAAGTAAACAGCTTGAGTGTAGTGGCTCACACCTGTAATCCCAGTGCTTTGAGAGGCTGAGGTAGGAGGTTCGCTTGAGTCCAGGAATTTGAGACTGGCCTGGGCAACAAAGAGAGACTCTGTCTCTACCAAAAAAATTAACCAGACATGGTGCACATGCCTGTAGTCCTAGCCACTCAGGAGGCTGAAGTGAGAGGGTCACCTGAGCCTAGGAAGTTCAAATACTGACAAAGTGAAACCCTGACTCTAAAAATTAAAAAAGAAAAAGAAGTAAACTGACAAGCACATCCAGAATGTAGGACATTTAGTAAAACAACTGACCTTGAAGTATATAGGGGATATAAGACATGTCTATGATTGCTTTAAAATTCTAAGGAAAGGGAAAAAAATAAAAAGAAAAAAGGGATAGATGAAGCAAGTGAGGCAAATGTGACAGAAGCTTGAAAAGTGCTAAGCCTGGGTGAGGGGTATAAGAGAAGAAGTTTACCAGCCTCTCTACATTTATTTGTGTTTGAAAGTTTTCATAATGGAGAATGTTAACAATAAGCACGTGATGTGTGTCCCAGATAGGCTCTTCCTTGTATTCGATTACTACCAGTACTAACTTGGATAATCACACAAACCACAAGCTTGCATACCATCTTCCATTCCTCTTTTTCATACACGGTAAGCCATCAAGTCTTATAGATTCTACCTCCTAAATATTTCTCAACATTAGGCTATTCAGACCCTAGCACTATTTAGCCTATACTCCTGCAACATCTTGCTAGCTTCCTGTCACAAGTCTCAGTGAACTGCAATCTATTATCCACACAACTGTTAGATTCAACCATTTAAGCAAGAGTGAGACAATGAAACTTCCTTCCTGAAAACTTTGTAGTGGCCTTTTATTTATTTATTTAGAGTTGGGGTCTTGCTCTGTCACCCAGGCTGAAGTACAGGGACATGATCATGGCTCACTGCAGTGTCGACCTCCTGGGCTCAGGCAATCCTTCCACCTTAGCCTCTGAAATAGCTGGGACTACACACGTGCACCACCACACCTGACTAATTTTTTTTTTTTTTTTTTTTTTGTAGAGACAAGGTCTTGCTATGTTGCCCAGGGTGATCTCGAACTTCTGGCCTCAAGCAATCCTTCTGCCTCAGCCTCCCAAAGTGCTGAAATTACAGGCATGAGCCACCATGCCCAGCCTGTAATGTCATTCATGTCCTTCAGGATAACAATGCAAACTCCTTGGAAAATTCAGGAATTATTAAAAGATATGACCCTTCTCTACATCTTCAGCTTCATCCCTTGCCATTCTTTAACTCAGTGTTCCAAACTACTTGCACTCCAAACGCATAATGCCTTCTTAGTCCTTTCTGATATTGCATATACTGTTAATTCAGCAGCCTAACTCCTTTTCATTCTCCTCTGATAAGTCTTCCCTGTTTCCCAGTCTCAAACTGCATTAGTACTCAGTACTCTGTACACAGTACCACAGGTTTACCTTCATATTAGGACTTAAATTAAGAAAGTAATTGCTTTCTGGTCTGACTTCTACTAGACGGTATACTTTTATTAAGGCAGTAGCTATGTCTTTTATCTTTGCAATCCCAGCAAGTAGCACAGTTTTTGGTAATTAGCAGAAGACAGAATATTAGAGCACCTGTGCTAGTCTGGGTAAGGAATAACAAGGTTTACATGGTATACATGGTGGTGGGAGTCTAGTGGTAAGGACAAATCAAATTCATATAACTAAAACACAAGCCATAAGAAGTGCCACAGATGAAATTCTTGGGTTAATTTAAGGAGTGAACACTTAATTCCAGTTTTAGGGTGGTGTGGGGGTACAGAGTTGAGAAAGCCTGAGGGAGAAGATGGCAATTGAGATGACATTGACAAAAAGAATTTTAGGACTTGGAGATACTGCAGGTATAAGGAATAGGCTAGGTGACTAATGATCTAGTAAAGCAGGGTGTAATACGAGATGATAGAGTGGCCACACTGAGCATATAACAGAGTACTGGAAAAAGCTGGGGAAGCAGGTTAGGCCTTAAATGCTGGCTAAGAAGGAAGTATTTAATTTAGAAGGCAACTATGATGTCATAAGACAGTAATTAGTAGAAGACAGACTATTAGAGCAACTGTGCTAATCTAGGTAAGAAATAACAAGGTCATCTTTGAGATATAGTATAATATAGACAAGCATACAGACGAGGGTTCAAATTCAGGTTCTATTATTCATTAGTTGTATAATCTTGAACATGCTACTTAACCTTGCTAAGTTTGAGTTGCCTCATTTATTTCAAAAGAATGTTGTAATTAAATTTATGTAAAGAGATTAGCAAGAATTTGAATTAATCAGTGATTATTTCAGCTGTAACTGATAAAAATTCAACTCAAGTTAGCATAAGAAAATAAGGGAAATTATTAAAAGATTACTGACTAGATCAATGAGACAAAATAGAAAACCCAAAATAGACCCGCACAAATATAGTCAACTGATCTTTGAAAAAGGATCAAGGGCAATAGAATGAATCAAAGACAGTCTTTTCAACAAGTGGTGCTGGAACAACTGTACATCCACACACACAAAATAAATCTAGACATAAGTTGCACATAAAATTAACTCAAAATGTATCATAGACCTAAATGTAAAAAATACAAAACTATAAGAGTCCTAGAAGACTACAGGGACATCCACATGACTTTGGGTTTGGTGATGCCCTTTAGAGACAATTACCCAAAGCACAACCCATGAAACAAAACATTGATAGGTGAACTTCATTAAAATAAAAAATGTCTGCTTTGTGAAAGCAACAGACTAGGAAAAAAATCTTTGCAAACACATGTAACGTAAAGGACTTATATCTAAAATGTATAAAGAATGCTTAAAAGTTAAGCAATAAGAAAACAAACAGCCCAATTACAAATTGGACAAAAGCTCTAGCAGACCCCTCACCAAAGAAGATATGCATGTGGAAACAAGCATATGGAAAGATACTCAGCATCATATGTCATCAGGGAATTACAAAACAAAACAGCGAAATATCACTATACACCTAGAATGGCCAAAATCCTAAACACTGACAACATCAAATGCTGGTGAGGATATAGAGTAACAGAAACTCTCATTTATTGTTGGTGAGAATGCAAAATGGTATAGCCACTTGGAAGACAGTTTGACGGTTTCTTATAAAACTGAACACACAGCCGGGCTCGGTGGCTCAGCCTATAATCCTGCACCTTTGGGAGGCTGAGGTGAGTGGATTGCCTGAGCCCGGGGGTTCGAGACCCGCCTGGGCAGCGAGACCTCATCTCTACAATAAATCAAAAAATCAGCCGGGCATGGTAACGCATGCCTGTAATTCCGGCTACTCGGAAGGCTGAGGCGGAAGGATCGCTGGAGCCCAGCAGGTTGAAGCTGCGGTGGCCGGGAGCGGCCACTGCACTCCAGTCTGGGCGACAGAGTGAGACTCCAACTCAAAAAAACAAACAAACAAACAAAAAAAGCTGAACACATGCTTACAATCAATCGTACAATTGCATTCCTTCGTATTTACCCAAATGACCTAAAAACTCCACACAAAAACCTGCATACAAATATTTATAGTAGTTTTACTCATAATTACCAAAAACTTGAGAGCAACCAAAATGTCCTTCAATAAGTGAATGAATAAGCTAATCTGAAACATTCATACAATGAAATATTATGAATATTATTCAGTTATAAAAAGAAATGAGCAATCATGCCAGAAAGATAGAAAGGAAAATTAAATGCATATTAAGTGAAAGAAAACAATCTGAAAGTCTATAATTCCAACTATATGACATTCTGGAAAATGCAAAACTATGGAGACAGTAAAAAGATCACACATCTCAAAGGAAGGAGACTTGAACAGGTGATGTACAAGGTATGTTTAGGGTAGTGAGTCAGTATGTACCGTAATGTGGAGCCATGGCATTACACATTTGCCAAAACCCATAGAATATACAATACAAAGAGTGAGTCCTAATGTAAACTATGAACTTTAGTTAATAATAATATAACAATTTTGGCTCATCAGTTGTACCAAATATATCACAGTAAAGAAGATGTTAATATATAATAGGGAAGCAGGGGTGGGGGACACAAAGGTACAGTATATGGGAACTCTACTTTCTACTCAATTTCCTGTGAATTAAAACTGCTCTAAAAATAAAATTATTGTTAAAAATCACTAAGCAATATACAATTCATGCACTTTAATACAAAATGTAAATAGTGTACTTAAAAAAAAAAAAGACTACTGATATAATCCCTGAAAACAAAGGAAGCCCTGGGCTTCAAGGACTAGAACTAGAAATTTGATTGCTCTTTTCTTCTTTCCCTCATCCTCTGGTAAGTAGGCAAGTTTTCTTGACATGTCAAGAATAACGACAGCTCCTGCCACCACCACTAAAAAAAGGTCTAAATTGATATCTGAGGTTGGTGGCAGTGTGGGGAATCTGGGATATGAAGTCAACTACAAAATTATTACTGAAGGCTTTAAAATTGTTATTTAGGACTGGGTGTGGTGGCTTATGCCTGTAACCCCAGCACTTTGGGAGGCTAAGACGATAGGACTGTTTGAGCCTAGGAGGTCAAAACCAGCTGGGCAATATAGCAAGACCTCATCTCTATAAAACAAAATTTTAAAAATAAAATAAAACAAATAGTTATCTATTTTGTATGATAGCAAAACAACTGATAAAACTGTTGCTTGTAGTAACTTAGAAGATTTTTTAAAGTGCCTAATTAAATTTTTAATAATTAAACTCACTTTCAAATAAATGCAAACTCATGTGCAGTTATAGCAATAATACAGAGAGATCTCATATACATTTTACACAGTTCTCCTGAATGGAAACATCTTGCCAAACTATAATTTCTTTGCTCTGAAGTCTACTTTATCTGATATCAATAGTCACTCCTAATTTTAACATTTTGTTTAATGATATATCTTTTTCTATTTTTTTACTTTCTACATGCCTAAAACATTGTTAGGGCTTCAGTCTCCCATTTTAAATTTTGTTTCCTATTTGTTCTTTTTTTTTTTTTCTTTCTCCCAGTTTTCTTCTTTCCTACTTTCCTACAGGTTACTTGAGCATTTGATTTCCCCTTAACTACTGAAAGAGATTTTCACTGGATATAAAATTCTGGGTTGACAGTTCTTTTCTTTTAGCACTTGAAGAATATTATGCTACTTCCTTCTGGCCTCCATTAATTCTGATGACAAATATACTGTCATTGAATTATTTTTCTCTTCTGGGAAAGGTAACATTTTTTTCTGGCAACTTGTAAGAATTTTTTCTTTGTCTTTAATGTCTATAATTTCATGGACTTCTTTGGACTTATCCTGTTTGGTATTCACTCAGCTTCTTGAATTTGTAGGCTATGTCTTTTGCTACATTTAGAAACTTCTCAGTAATTTTGGAATATTTTCAGTCATTATTTCTTTAAGTACTTTTTTCCTCTTCTCCAGACTCTGATACAAACGTTAGATCTTTTGTTAGAGCCTTACAAGCGCTAGAGTGTTATTTATTCAGTCTATTTTCCCTTGTTGTTCAGATTGTATAACTGCTCTGTCTTCAGATTTATTATTTCCTCTGTTCTCTACTTTTTTGTTTTGAACACATTATTTTTTTTAATTCTGTTTTTCTTTGTATCTTTTGTGTATTTGTTGAGATTTTCCATTTTGTTGAGGTTTTCTATTTTTGAAATTTATTTCAAGTGTACTTGTAATTGCTTGTTGAAGGATTTTATCATTGCTGCTTTAAATCTTTGTCAGAGAATTCTAACATATATTGATTATTTTTCTTTCATTCAGTTTGAAATGTATCTGGTTCTTGGTTGAGTGGTTTTTCAAATAAAACCTGGACATTTTCGTATTATGAGACTCTAGATCTTCTTTAAAACTTTGTTTTTAACTTGCTTTCTCTCACACCATTCCAGCAGACTGGAATGTTATTAACAGGTAGAGGTAGAAGCCCAGATTCCTCATTTGTCTTCTTGACCCTGGATGGGAGGGCTCTGCTCCTCATTACTGCTGGGTGGAGGTAGATCTGTCTCCCTGCATAGTCTCTGATAGATACTGTGGTGGCTTCATCACTACTGGGTGATGGTGAAAGTCCTAATTCTCCAGTAGACCTTCTCAGGGGAGTGCAGTAGTGTCTCCACATATGGTATCCACTCATACTGTTGGGGGAGGAGGAGGCTTGTTATTGGTGATGGGGATGAAAGCTCCCTGTGTGGCCTTCTCTGTCACTACCCTGATGGTGGTTTTGGGGAAACTTGTTAGAGTCACATGAGAAGTTGAGGTTCTTCACTCAGTACTACTCGACTGGATTAGAGCAGTTATTTTCTAAGTTTTTGTCTTGGCATTTCCCCTTTCCTGGTTGTCTAGTAAAGGCAGATTTTTCATGAGGCTTTTTTTTTTTTTTTGCTTATGTCTATTGGCATTTCTGAGTTGCTGACATCTTCACTTCCAATTCTGCAATATATGAAGCAAAAAAGAAAACCAGGAACTTACCACTATGTTGTTTCTTGAGTCCTGAAGTTTCTAGCTGGTCTGTCTTCCTCTTTCTGCGTTTCAGTCTTCTTATGTTTGTTTCATAAATAATGTCCAGGGTTTTTAGTTGTACTTAGCAGGAGAAATAATGAACTTTTATATTTTACTAAGGAGTTCTATGGTAAAGATGCTGAAAGTATCAGCTTCCAGCTGTATATAAAAAGATTTGGAGGCCAGGCGTGGTGTCTCAAGCCTGTAATCCTAGCACTTTGGGAGACCGAGGGGAGAGGATTGCCTAAGCTAAGGGGTTCGAGAACAGCCTGGGCAACTTGGTGAGACCTTGTCTCTACAATAAATAAAAAATATAAGGCCAGACACAGTGGCTCAGTCTATAATCCCAGCATTTCAGGAGGCCGAGGCAAGTGGATTGCCTGAGCCTACGGGTTTGAAACCCACCCGGGCAACTTGGCAGGACCTTGTCTCTACAATAAATCAAAAATTAGCCAGGTGTGGTAGTGCATGCCTGTAGTTCCAGCTACTTGGAAGGCTGAGGTGGAAGGTTTTCCAGAGCCCGGCAGGTCAAGGCTGTGGTGGCCAGGAGCATGTCACTGCACTCCAGTCTGGGTGACAGAGTGAAACTCCAACTCAAAAAAAAAAATTAAAAATAAACAAATAAATAAGCGGGCGGGTAGCACATGCCTGTAGTTCCAGCTACTTGGAAGGCTGAGGCAGAAGGATTGCCTGAGCCCAGCATGTTGAGGCTGTGGTGGCCATGAGTGTGCCACTGCACTACAGCCTGGGTGACAGAGTGAGACTCTGATCAAAAAGAAAAGACAGTTATGGGGAAGAAAAAGTGATTAACGTTTAAAAAAAAAAAAGCCAGTCCTCAAACAAAATGTAAAGGAAATATAGAAGATCCAGGACTTGTTAGATTAGAAAACAAAACTTTCTCATCTCCAGTCTCTCCAATTAAAATACAGCCTGGTAGTATAGATAAGATCAAGAGTATGGCCAGGCATGGCAGCTGATGCCTGTAATCCCAGGACTTTGGGAGACTGAGAGGGGAGGAATGCTTGAGTCCAAGAGTTCAAGACCAGCCTGGGCAACATAATGAGACCTCATGTCTACACAAAAACAAAAAAATTAGATGGGTGTGGTTGTATGTGCCTGTAGTCTCAGCTACTTGGGAGGTTGAGGCAGGATCACTTGAGCCCAGGAGTTGGAGGCTATAGTGAGCCATGATCAGGCCACTGAGTATTGAGAATTAGGGTGCCTTGGGATAGTGGTGAATGTATTTAGTATGTGAATGTAGGGAAAAAGAGATTTTCTCATCCATTACCAGGTTCACGACTAAGGCCATACAAAAGAAAGATTAATAAGAGAAAAGCATACACATTTCTTTAACAGAAGTTTAATATGACATGGGAGCCTTCAGAAATGAAGACCCAAAGAAACAGGGAAATTTGTATATTTTGATGCTTGTGAAAGTGGTGTTTGTGAAGTGGATAGTTGCGGAGAACTCTGATTGGACAAAAGAGGTATGATCTAATGGTAATAAGCTGGGGAACTTAGCAAAGCCTATGTGTTCTGATTCTTCTTTGTCCCTCTGTCTTCAGAGACAATGATGTTCCTTTCCTCTGGATATACAGAGGCACCTCTTACATGAGAGTCATGTGACATACTTCAGGGGAATGTTAAGAAATTTAGGTTTTATAACCTGCTCCAGGAGACAAGAGTGAGGGGAAAGTGAGAGTGACCTTCCTGCTTCTGCTGTTTTCTCAAATGCCAAGGTGCCATATTTTGAGGTAGTATGTCCTGAACCCCATTTTGAGGAAGGATGTGAATAACTGTGGTCAGAGGTGAACTGTGGCAGATAATAAGAATGGCTACGATTCTTCACCCTCTCTATATCTAGGTCTTTTGCAATATTAACTTGGCAGTTTATCCCATTAATAGGTGGAATCAGGCCAGGTGCAGTGGCTCACGCCTATAATCCCAGCACTTTGGTAGGCTGAGGGGAGAGGACTGCCTGAGCCCATAGGTTTGAGACCAGCCTGGGCAACTTGGTGAGACCTCATCTCTCTATAAATCAAAAAATTAGTCAGACAGGGTGGTGTGTGCCTGTAGTTCTGGCTACTTGGAAGGCTGAGGTGGAAAGATTGCCTGAGCCCAGCAGGTCGAGGCTGCAGTGGCCATGAGCATACCACTGCACTCCAGCCTGGAAGACAGTGAGACTCCAACTCAAAAAAAAAAAAAAAAAAAATAGGTGGAATCTATTTCCCCACTCCTTGAATTGAGTTGGCCCAATTTCCTGCTCTGGATAATAGAATGTAGCAGAGGTGATAACATGAAAGTTCTAAGTCTTAGCATCACTTTTGCTCATTCTCCTGGGCACTATCACCATGAAAACAAGCCCAGACTAGTCTTCTGAATGATGAGGGATATATAGCCTAGTCACCCCTGTTGTCTTACCCAACTGTCAGGCAGTCAACAGACATGCAAGTGAAGCTAATACAGATGGGCCAGCCCTTAGCTATTCTGCCAGTTGGAATGCAGGATCAGATAAGATCAGTTGACACTGGCCTGGGTCAGCAGAACTGCCCAGCTGACTCGGAGACTTATGAGCCGAGATAAATACTATTGTTTTATGCCACTGAATTTTAGACTGGTTAGCATTATTTTAAAAATAGGTAAGAGATGCATATGAAGTTCTGGAATAGCTGTCCAACTGACTTTCCTTGACTCCATTTCTGCCTCCTTCAATTTTTTTCTCCATACTCCCATACAATGATCTTTCCAAAGTGCAGATCTTTTTTTTTTCTTAATTTATTTGTATTGAGTCAGAGTCTCACTCTGTTCCCCAGGCCTCGATCTGCTGGGTCCAGCTAAAACTACAGGCACACACCACCATATCTAGTTTTTTTTTTTTTTTTGTACTTATTGTAGAGACAAGGTTTTGCCAAGTTGCCCAGGGCGATTTCTAACCCCTGGGCTCAGGCAATCCTCTCACCTCAGCCTCCCAAAGTGCTGAGATTAGACCCAAAAGCCACCACACCCAGCCAAAGTATAGATCTTATAATGAGTTTCCTTATTCAAAATTCCTCAGTGGCTCCCCAATTTTCTCAGGATAAAGGTTGTGATTAATCTCATACAATAATTTGGTCTTCATTTAAAACAACAACAAACCTTTAAGCTCTGTTGCACTTGACAGTAATTTACTCTTAGCCAAGCCTACTTCATTTTTTAATTTCATTCATTTTGTGCTTAAGTTCAAAGATCTCTAAATTCTGATGGGTCTGGAATGGAGCCAGAGTATGGTTGTTTAAAAATGTCTGCAAGAGTTTTGATACTCCTCCATTCAAGAGGTAGAGTCTAATTCTCCTCCTCTTGAGAGTTAGACTTCAGTGACGAGTTTTTAATTAGTTCCCATTGTCCCCAGCCCTATGCAACCACCAATCTAACTTCTGTCTCTATAGATACGCTATTTCTGGACCTCCCATATCAGTGGACTTACACAATATGTGGTCTTTTGTGACTAGCTTCCTTCACTTAGCATGTTTTCTTTCTTTTTTTTTTTTTTAATAGGAGTCTCGCTCTGTCACCCAGGCTGGACTGCAGTGGCACACTCATGACTACTGCAGCCTCAACCTGCTGGGCTCAAGTGATCCTTCCACCTCAGCCTTCCAAGTAGCTGGAACCGCAGGCATGCACCACCATGCCTAATTTTTTTGATTTATTGTAGAGATGAGGTCTTGCCAAGTTGCTCAGGCTGGTCTTGAACCCCTGGACTCAGGCAATCCGTTTCCTCCACCTCCCAAAGTGCTGGGATTACAGGTGTGAGCCACCACGTCCGGCTGCATAATGTTTTCAACGTTTATCCATGCTGTAACTTAGATTCCTTTTTATTATTTATTAATATCATATTATATGGATATTCTATATTTTCTTTGTTCATACATCAGTTCATGGACATTTGGATTGTTTTCACCTTTTGGCCAGTATAGATAAACTGCCATGTTTTTTTGTGAACAAAATGCTCTGTAGATATATGTTTTCATTCCTCTCAAATATACTTGTAGGAGTAGAATTGCTGAGTCACATGGTAAATCTATGTTTAACATTTTGAAAAACTGTCAAATTATTTTATAAAGGCACTACTTCATTCTTATCAGAATTGCATGAGTTTTCCAACTTCTCCACATCATTGTTGACACTTTTTAAAAACTATTGCCATCCTAGTGGACGTGAAGTAGTATCTGTGATGGTTTTGATTTGCATTTCCTTAATGGCTAATGATGATGAGCACCATCTTATGTGGAATGTCTATTCAGATTCTTTGCCCATTAAAAAAATTAGGTTTGCCGGGCACAGTGGCCCACACCTGTAAACCCAGCACTTTAGGAAGCTGAGGTGTGAGAATTGTTTGAGTCTAGGAGTTCAAGACCAGCCTAGGCAACATAGCAAGACCTCATCTCTACAAAATAATTTTTAAAAATTGCTTGTATTTCCAACTACTCAGGAGGCTGAGGTAGACGGATTGCCTAAGCCCAGGAGGCCAAGGCTGCAGTGAAGTGTGATCACACCTCTGCACTCCAGCCTAAGCAATGGAGTGAGATCCTGACACAAAAATAAAAATTAAAAAATAAAAATTAAAAATTGGGTTGCCTTATTATTGAGTGGTAAGAATTTTTAAATATGTCTTGAATACAAGGTCCTTAACAAATTTGTGATTTCCAAATATTTTCTCTCATTCTATGGGCTATCTTTTCACTTTCTACTGGTATCCTTTGAAGCACCAAAAGTTTTTTGCTTAGATAAAGTCCAATTTGCCTATTTTTCTCTTTTCACTCTTGTGCTTTTGGTGCCATAGCTAAGAAAATGTTATAGTGTTGGGAGCCAGCCATGGAGGCCCACTGAGCGTTAGGGATCAGGAAGGGCCATTGACCCTGAGACCACTAGGATGCGTTCGGGAGCTATTTGACCCTATTTCCTCCCCCTTTCTACTCAGCACTAACCAGATTAAGCTCCTGTGAGCTCAAAACATAAAAACTCTGAGACTGGGATGAACACAAGCTAACTTTAGAATCTCATTGCTCCCATTCTTCCGCAAACTGCAGTTTTGGCTTTAACACAATTTATAATTCAAACTTGTGTCACATCTAAGAGCCTTAGTATTGGTCACAGGCTTCTGCAATAGACTGGATCTCTTTCTTTCTTTCTTTCTTTCTTTCTTTCTTTCTTTCTTTCTTTCTTTCTGTCTTTCTGTCTTTCTGTCTTTCTCTCTCTCTCTTTCTTTATTCTTCCCCCCAATCACTGACGCTGTCTCCAGCTTTGGGGTACCCTAAACCCCGCTGGAGCTGGACTCTGGCAAGCAGCACCCGATCAAGGGCCTCAAAGTAAGCTTTCTTTTTCTTTTTTGGGATGGATAGGACTTCACCCAGGGTGCCGTGGACCTCTCTGTAGAGACAGGCAGAGCAAGGAAGGATAAGCAGTTTAAGAGCCGTGATAGAATCATGGGCCAGAGTGAATCTAAAGAAAGAAACATGTCTACTAGTATTTTGGACATATTGTCCGATAGAGGAACCAATTGGCTTGCCCTTTGCATTTTGTATGCCTTAGCTTTATGGAATATTATCTGAGATGCTTTAATCCACAGCACGATTTCTCTAAAATTTCGCCAAAAATAAAGACACTC
>NW_007256305.1:432280-434727 GCF_000164805.1 Carlito syrichta
TTTAAAGGCAATCATTGAATAAGTTTTCATGGATTAAGGTTTCTGGTGGGTGGGGGATGCCCCTCCCACATCTGACTTTGTGTATAAAAGACCTGTCATAATTCCCAATAACTCACATCACTTCTGCACTAGACCAGAGTCCAGTCTCTTTCTTTCTCTCTCTCTCTCTTTCTCTCTTCTTCCCCTCAATCGCCGACACCGTCTCCATCTTTGGGGTACCCTGAACCCGGATGGAGCTGGTCTCCAGCATTATAGTTTTAGCTAATATATTTAGGTCTATGATCCATTTTGAATTAATTTTTGTGCATGTTATGTTTTAAGGAAGGGGTCCAATTTGATTCTTTTGCATGTATCTATCCAGTTGTCCCCATACTCATTAAAATATTTTTCTTCTCCCATTGAATTATCTTGGCACCTTTTTGAAAATCAACTGACCAAAAAGTTAAGGTTTGTTTCTAGATTCTCAGTCCTATTTCATTGTTCTATATTCTATCTTTATGCTGGTACACACTGCCTTAATCACTGTAGCTTTGTAGCAAGTATTGAAATGGGGAAGTGTGAGTTATCCAACTTTGACAATCTTTTTCAAGATTGTTCTCTAGACTGTTCTGGGTCCTCATGTTTCCACATGCATTGCAGGATCACCTCAGAGATTTTTGCAAAAAAGTCAGCTGGAATTTTGATACAAAATTGCATTGAATATATAGATCAATTTGGAGAGAACTGCCATGTTAATGATACATCTTCTGATCCATGAACAGGGGATGTTTTTCCTTTTAAGTCTACTTTAATTTTTTTAAACAATGTTTTATAGCTTTGATTACATAAGTTCTATATTTCTTTCATTAAATTTATTTCTAAGTTTTTCTGATGCTATTGTTTTAATTTATTCTTGGATCATTCATTGATAGTGTATAGAAATATAGTTAATTGTTGTATATTGACTTTTGTATCCCACAAACTTGCTGAACTCATTTATTATTTCTAATAGTTTTTTTTTTAGTGGATTCCTTAGGATTTTCATTTACAAGATCATGTTCTCTGCATGGATTTACTTCTTCCTTTCTGATCTGAATATCCTTCATTTCTTTTTCTTGCCTAATTGCCCTGGGTAGAACTTCTAATATGATGTTGATCAGAAGTGGCAAGAGTAAACATCTTTACCTCGTTCCAGTTCTTAGGGGGAAAATATCTATCATAATGTCCTTTGTTAGGCTGAGGACGTTCCCTTCTAGACTGCTGAGTGCTTTTTATCATGAAAGAGTTAGATTTTTGTCAAATGCTTTGTCTATTAAAATGATCATGTCATTCTTCTTTTTTATTCTATTGATAGTATGTTAATTGATTTTCAGAAGTAAAATCAACCTTGTATTCCTGGGATAAGTCCCACATTGTTATGATGCATGACTCTTTTCATTTGTTGCTGGATTTGGCTTGTTAGTATTTTGTTAAGGATTTATTAAGTTTTTAATTGATTCAATTTTTTCCTGCCCTTTAACAGGGTGTAAAGCACAATGTATGCAGGTATGGTTAGCTAATCATTACATATGAGGATTATCTGAGTGCTAAAGAAAACTATAAGGTCTTGACATGTAGTGATTTCTATTTCCTGAAGCATGTGTTACAGAAGTAGTGTAAAAGGTGTCACTTAACCTAGTGTCACTTAGCCAAAAAATAAGGTTCCAAATGCCCAAATGGGTTTATTCTCTAATTTTGTTCTATCAGGCATTTTAGGGGCAAAATCATATGCTAGAGTTGGATATCTCATAAGAAGTCTGCTCCTCTCTAGGTCCAGTTTTAGCACAGAAGAGTATTAAAATATACCAAAAAAACACCTGTCCAGAGTCAAGAATAATTTTTAAAAATTAAAACATGTTGGAGTCTCTCAAGGAACATCAAATGGGACCCAATTAAAAGCCCCAGAAGAACTTCTTAAAATCTTTTTTTCCCATTCTTTTCCCTCTCAATCTATCACGTGGAGTCACATTTCATGGTTTTTTTCTTGTCCTCTTTCCCCCCATTCCCTTTCTTCTTGCATCCATTCATTTTGCCTTTTAGTAGAGAAGTTGCACATTTGTGGTCCATAGGCCAAATATGGCTTATGTGTGCCTTTAATTTAATGCAATAGTTTATGAACAAATTTAATTAGCTGTCGACATTTGTAAGTTGGCAATTGGCATGTAAAAATCTGTATCTGATTTCTCTTTAAAAATCTGAGGGTTTGGCAAAATGTTGCCTTTATTTTACAACTGGCTGGCAGTGAATAGTTACTGCTTCTTCAAAGATGACACATCACTCTAGTTTGCCACAGTTTTTAGCCATTCTCTATTGTTTGCTTATAGCTAATTTTACTATTTATGATGTAAACCTGGCCTCTGAATATTTTGTGCCTTTTTTTTTTTTTTTTTGAGTTGGAGTCTCACTCTGTTGCCCAGACTGGAGTGCAG
>NW_007256305.1:434747-435504 GCF_000164805.1 Carlito syrichta
CTCTGCACTCCAGCCTAAGCAATGGAGTGAGATCCTGACACAAAAATAAAAATTAAAAAATAAAAATTAAAAATTGGGTTGCCTTATTATTGAGTGGTAAGAATTTTTAAATATGTCTTGAATACAAGGTCCTTAACAAATTTGTGATTTCCAAATATTTTCTCTCATTCTATGGGCTATCTTTTCACTTTCTACTGGTATCCTTTGAAGCACCAAAAGTTTTTTGCTTAGATAAAGTCCAATTTGCCTATTTTTCTCTTTTCACTCTTGTGCTTTTGGTGCCATAGCTAAGAAAATGTTATAGTGTTGGGAGCCAGCCATGGAGGCCCACTGAGCGTTAGGGATCAGGAAGGGCCATTGACCCTGAGACCACTAGGATGCGTTCGGGAGCTATTTGACCCTATTTCCTCCCCCTTTCTACTCAGCACTAACCAGATTAAGCTCCTGTGAGCTCAAAACATAAAAACTCTGAGACTGGGACGAACACAAGCTAACTTTAGAAGCTCATTGCTCCCATTCTTCCACAGACTGCAGTTTTGGCTTTCACACAACTTGTAATTTAAACTCATGTCACATCTAAGAGCCTTAGTATTGGTCACAGGCTTCTGGGTCATGATCTTAGGATTTATTGAAGGTGTAAATTGTAGAATATAGTTTTAGAAGACAGCCATTTTGTTGAAAGAATGCGGCTGGGTTACTTGCAGGTAGCCACTGTGAACTTTGGACTGGGCCACATTCCAAACATTTCTGGGATGGG
>NW_007256305.1:435524-442737 GCF_000164805.1 Carlito syrichta
GCTCAGGCAATCCACTCACCTCAGCCTCCCAAAGGCACGGGATTACAGGCTGAGCCACCGATCCCGGCTATTAAAATCATATTTTATCATTTGCTCATTTGTGTTCCTACTCCAAGTCATTCATTAATAACTGTGTATGTGGAACAAAGAAAACAGAATGTGTGCTTAAACACACACATTTAGAACAGATATATATGAAGTGCTTAGTTAGATTCCTGGCCTATAGTAAGCGCTCAATGTTGGCTGTAATTTTTATCATTCTCATTTTTCTCCCAAGCACCTGAACTCAGAACACTGAATCTCACCCTCCCACTTTCCTGTCTTTCCACCTCGCCAACTCTTATTCCCACACAACTGGCCAGGGGATGGTCGTTGCACACCACGATTTCCCACACTGTTTAAACTGGATTCTGAAAACCCACAAATAGCAAATCTCCTTGGCTGCAAGACATCAGCAGGTAGACCTAATGCTTCTCCCCATTTTTCCTGTCCTAGACCATGGGCCTGAGCCTTCATATCAAACCATGGATTCCCCAGGAACCTAGAAATTATCGTGTATCTGACGAATTCCACTCAGGAAAATCAAGGAACGAGAAGAGTGATTCCCTTCATCCAGGACATGTAGAAGACTTCCCACGGATTCCTCCACGGGGCCGAATAACTCTACTTCAATCTTTGGGACTATCTCCCTTTTAGGGCTTAAAATACTAGATGGTACCCACCTGGAAATCGAACCTGCCTAAACGCGGAGCATGGCGCTCTCAAAACGCTACAGGGACAAAATTCTTGCACTGAGAACTCCGGCTGCGCATGAGCAGCAACTGCCGCCCATTCTGCTGGGTTCTTCAAATCGCGTACCTCTTAGGCTCAGGACCAGACTTCCGTTCAAACTTCCCGGCCGCAGCAGAACCCACCAATCATAAACGTTTCTTCTGAGGCCACGCCCCCGCCGCCCCCGGGAACCCAAGCCGGGTGTCGCGCACAGCCTTCTCTTCGGCCCCTTACGCACGCTGCGTGCGGACGTCGGCCTCTGACGTCGTCACCCCCGCGCCGGCTCCCGCCTGGGCGCCGCAGCCGACGGTGTGGCGGCCAGCCGAAGTCCCTCCCTCGGGGCTCCGCCACCCTCCATCACCGAAACACTCTCGCGGCGGCGACCCATGTGGGGGCTCAGACTCCTGCGGTCGCCGCCGCTGCTGCTCCTGCTGCCGCAGCTCGGAGTTGGAGACGCCTCGTCCCGCTCTCAGGCCGGAGTCATGAATCCGAGCGGCGGCGGCGGCGGCGCGAGCTGCTCGCCCTCCGCCGAGGGCCGCGGGCAGTGCCTGCAGCTGCCCATGGTGCCGGGAGCCGACCCGCAGCGCAGCAACGAGCTGCTCCTGCTGGCAGCGGCGGGGGCCAGACTGGAGCGGTGGGACCTCCCTGGGGACAGCGCGAGGGAAGAGCCGCAGCCGCCGCCCCAGCATCACGTCCTCTATTTCCCCGGGGACGTGCAGGTAACTCATGGCCTGCCTGGCTGTTTCCTCCTCTTGCGTGTATACGCGGTTACTCGATCTTCCCTCCTGGCTGCTGCCGGGTTCCTTGCCTCGTCTGAACACACCCTCACAGCTGTTCGTGTGGGTGGCCCTCCCGTTACTCCACGAGATCCACAACCGTCCCTCCGACACCCCTAATCCTTTCCCCGTGGAGCCCAGGGGAAAGGTATCCTAGTTTTAGTAGGTGGAATTAGAGACAGGGAATGAGACGTATCACGTATATTCATCTATTATTTGGCATCTAGGAGGACCCTGTGTGTATGCGTTGAGTAGGGGACAGAGCGGTGGCTTTTAAATTAACTTAGCACGTAATGTTTAGAAAACGCTGGCGGTAATTAAAAACCAACCAAACAAACATTAAAAGGTAGTACACTCATTAGCCCCAAGACAGGGTAGGATGGGGTAATGGATAGAAGAAAAGGGAAAGTAGTTGCTAAGCAAGTCTTGTTTTGACACTCACCTAAATTTTGTGCTTTTGCACGTGATCTTATTAATTTTGTAGCTGCAGGCAAATGTCCGTGGTCATTGCCTTGGAAGCTGAGTCTTAATCTAAAACTGCATCATCTAATATGGTAGCCATTAGGCATATGCAGTTATCTAAATTAAAATGAAATAAAATTTAAAATCCAGTTTCTCAGTCATATTACCTGCATTTTTAGTGCTCATCAGGTACTAATGGCCTGTGTGTACTATTGGACAGCGCAGATATACAGCAGTGTCAGAACATATCGTAGGAAGTAGACAGGTAAAGCTAGAATATAGTTAGGTGCGTTTCTTATACCATGAAACAATACTAGTTTATTGATTTTGAAATTGATATTTTAAGATGATATACATAGAAATTTTGTGCTCTGAGTCAAATTTGATAAAGATGTATGTATTTTCTCTTGCTGCCAAAAGTAATTGACTAGTTTAATTGACTGCTAATAAAAACTTTAAAAACACCTTGTATTTAGATTTAAGAGAAAGAAAACTTAATTTACTCAATTGGTGCTCTTGTGCTTAGACTGGGAAAACAACATGTGGCATTTCTGACAGTGACTTCCAGAGATTTGTGGATCATCTGCATGCATTCCTAAAATAGTTTGATGGTGATAGAAATGATAATTCATATTTATTAAGCACCTATAAGTGTTTTCAAAGTGTGCCAGCCAGAATATAATATAGGTCTTCAGATGAAGTCTAAAAAGTCCTACTTACAGTTTGTGTTACTTCCTTTTGTTTCTACATCATCCATTTCTCTTTCTAGCCTGAAATGCCATTAGCTTTTTGGACAGTGATATACTGTTGGTTTATGCAGATTATGAAGTGCTCTGAAATCTTTAACATCTTTTAAAGAAGAAAATGTATCAAAAGACTTTTGAGGCCAGATTGCCTGGGTTGGAACCTTGATTCTGAACTTTTTAGGTATAAAATCTCTGGACAGTTGTTAACTCTTTGTGTATTACAGCTACCTCAATTATAAAATGCAATCATAGTTTGTAGGGTGTCAGTGAAGATTAGATTTGTGAATACTTTGTGAGTTCTCATCTTTCTGGTGACTTAAATTATTGGTGCACCCTAGTGTTCTCTGTCCTTGGACTTTTCCTCTGTCTCTCTTCACTCCCTTAGTGATCTCTTTACATTCTACCTGTACCCTGACCACTCTGACGCTCTAGCCTAGACATATTCCCTGATCTTTAGACTCACCAATCACATGCATGGTTACTTCCTTTGGGGTATTTAAATATCTGAAACCTGAAATCTCTGGAACTTTATCCTTGCATTCTTCCTCATCTCCATTAATGGAAACGTTATCTTTTCAGTTGCTTAATTTAAAAATCTTGAAGTGATCTGTTAGATCTGTCTTTCACACCTCATATCCAATTCATCAACAAATCCATCATCTTCTGAATCTCAGTGTGTCTGCAGTGATCAGAATAATCATTTTAGAATGTAAGTCAAACCATGCTACACCTGTGTTTAAAACTCTTCAGTGGTTTCACGTGTCCCTCAGAGTAAGAGCCCAAGGCCTCCTGATGATCTGCAAGGCTCTCACTCTCTATTTTTCTCTACCCTGTCATCTGCCTAATTTTGTCTCCTTTTCTGTTTTACTGTGCTCCAACCTCACCAGCCTTTTTGGTGTTCAAACATGTCAGACTCATTTTATCTCAAAAGCTTTGTGCATACTGACTGCAACAACCTTCTGCAGATCCCGTCAGCAGGTTTATTGTCTCATCTCTTCCTCTGCTCAAGAGTCTGCCTCTCAGGCCTATTCTGACATCCTGTTTAATAATCATAGTATACATAGGCTCCCTGTCAACTCTTCTCCTTTATTTTTATTCATTTTATTTACTGTTAGCTACTTTTCATTTTGGGTTTTGTTTGCCTCCTGCCGTTAAAATGTAAGCTCAGATCTGTTCACTTGATATGACTTGTGCTTAGTGACTGGTGTGTAGTAGGTGTTCAAGATAACTTGTTGCATAAATGAATATATGTAAGTTGCTTTGAACAACGCATGAAGTGGTTGATAGGTATTGGCTATTATATAAAATACATGTAGATTAAGCATTCTTTTTATAGCTTTGTTCTTAATTTGAATAAATACCGAATAGAATAGGGCTAAACAGAATTTTGTAAGATACCATTAGAAGCTTCACCTCATCTTGACACTGACTCATTATTTGTTGTTAATTGGAACTGGTTCTCCATATAACTTTTTATTATTTTATTTATTTATTTATTTATTTGAGTTGGAGTCTTACTCTGTCACCCAGACTAGAGTGCAGTGGCACTCTCATGGCCACTTCAGCCTCGACCTGCTGGGCTCAGGCAATCCTTCCGCTTCAGCTTCCCACCACAGGTGCGTGCCACCATGCCCAGCTAATTTTTTTATTTTCAGTTTTATTTTATTTTTTATTGTAGCGATAAGTTGTCACCTAGTTGCCCAAGCTGGTCTGGAACCCATGGGCTCAGGCAATCCTCTCGCCTCCCCCTCCCAAAGTGCTGGGATTACAGGTGTGAGACACCATGCCCAGCTCTCCATATAAGTTTAAATCCTAATTACCATTCTTGATATGCCATTTGTAGTCACCTTTTGTTGTATGTCTTCCTTTTTTATTCTATGTGTTTTTTAAGCTAAGGCCATAGTAGTTCATATTTTTTAGGTATCTGGTTTTTCTTTATCCATCAGTAATGATTTTGAAAGATCAGGATTTTTTTTTTTTTGGGAAGGTACTTTCCAGTTTTGAATTATACCTTGTAAAGCCTCAGGATGTAGAATTATATATATCCCCTTTAAGTGTATGAGTACAATTTGATGAATTTTGACAAGTGTTATAGTTATGTAACTACTACCACAATCATGTTTTAAAGTATCTTTTTCACCTTAAAAAGTTCACCTATGCCCTTTTGTGGTCAATTGTGATCTGCTCTCTTTCACTATAGTTTTGCTTTTCCTAGAATTTCATTAATTTGTAATTTTTATTATGTAGTCTTTTTTGTCCGACTTCTTTCACTTAGCATACTGCTTTTTTGTTTTGTTTGTTTTTAGATTAGGAAATGTAGTTTATTTAAAAGTAAATTAGAGAAAGAGAGAAAAGATTTACCTCCCCAAGGTAGGGGAGGGGACCAAAGCCAAGAAGCATGGTGACAGCCATAGCTCAAAGAGCACATGGCCCGCCACACCAGAGTCTAGCAAGGCAATGGCCACATACTGCTTTTGAAATTCATTCTTATCGTTGCCAGGATCAGTAGTTTGTTCCTTTTATTTACTGAGTAGTATTTTATGTATGGGTATATAATTTGTTTATGCATTCAGCAGTGCATAACATTTGGGTCTTTCCAATTTTAACTTTTAAAAAATTTTGCTTTCTTAAATGCTAGGATATAGAGATGACCATAACCTAAATAGTATGTCCTGGGCATGTACCCGGGCGCTTCCTGTGCTCTTCGGCTGGATCCTGTTCTGGTCATTTTAGCCTGCCTACTTTGGGATGTGTATTTTACACTCAGCAAAAATGTTTCCACATCCCATTTATTATAGAAATTGGCTTAGTTTGTTTTGTGCTGCTATAACAGAATGCTGAGACTGAGTAATTTATAATGAACAGAAATTTACTTAGTTCACAATTCTGGAGGCTAGGAAGTCCACATCAAGGGCCTACATCTGGTGAGGATTTTCTTGCTGTGTCATCCCTTGATGGAAGGCAGAAAGGCAAGACAGCACTAGAGAGGGTGGGGAAGGAGAAAGGAGTGAGAGGGAGAGGCCAAACTCATCCTTTTATCAGGAATCATTAATCCATTCACAGGGCTCATGACCTAATCACCTCTTAAAGGACCCAGCTCTCAACATTGTTGCATCAGGGATTAAGTTTCCAACACATGAAATTTGGGGGACACATTCAGACCATAGCAGAAGAACAGTTTGTGCCCAGTATAGCTCTCCTCACTCTGCTCTAAGGATTGACCACCCACCTTAAATCTATCATGAATATCTCCAGGCTCTTGGAGACACATGTCAAAATGTGTCTCCTAAAAATCCTTTGTACCTTACTTCAATAGTAGTGTGAGGTGGGCTTGTATGTTTTTGCTGGTCAGCAAACATCGAAGTATGGAGTAGTAATCATCCTTAGTCTCTTCCAAGAGGTTCTCTGTCTCTCTGGGGATGAGAAGCAGGGCCTTCACGCCTCGCCTCCTACAGAGACTATAGTGCATTGCATTTCCAGCTAGGGTGAAACTTCAAAGAAAGCCCTGTGTTCCTTTATTAAGTCTTTAACCTTTTCTGTCGATTGGCCATAGTTAATAGCCTGGGTTGCAAAACCAGTGTTGGCTGCCTTGGCAAGTGTTGTAGGAGTGTCCGGTGCCACATTTTAGAATACAGAAGTTTCCATTGTTCTCAGATCTGGGCTTTGATGAAAAAGTAATGATCTCGGTTTTACATTTTAGTGTACACAGTTCCTCAGTATAAGCCGTTTTCCCTTTCTGAACATGCATCCTGAGGCTAATCAAAGAAAATACCAAGTTTCTAGATTCAGAGCACCTTTTCTGTGGTAGAGACTAAAACAGAGAGTCACAGTCTTGGTTCATTTTGGCTCACTAACTAAATGCATATATAATATAAATAACTATAGTTTCTAGGATCTCAGATTCCTTAACTATAAAAGGATTTAGGTGAACCTTTCCAGATGTGAGCTTCCATGATTTTATAATAATTGTATATGTTATAAATCTAGATGTGCAGAAGACAATAGCTGAATCCATTAAAAGCCAAATAGCTTGCTGGGATTTAATATTTTTAACATATACAGCAAACAACTAATATTAATTAAATATAACTGTTAAGAAAGAGTTAAACATCATAGTGGGAAAATTATCATAGGATATGAACAGAAAATTGCCAATGTTTACCTTGATTGGGAATCAAAAAATGCAAATTAAATCATAAGTTAGACATTTTATCATAGCAAAGATTTTTAAAAATTAATGCTAATTTTCACTAGCATTAAGAATGGGTAAGGGTCCTTAATCCTATCCTTAATCTTGTATACTTCCAGGGGAAATGTAGATTATTATTAACCTTACCTGTTGTCTAAATATTATAATGTGAATCTATAGTGATATGGAATCATACCTGAAATATATATATATATATATATATTATATATATATATATATTTTTTTTTTTTTTTTTTTTTTTTTTGAGT
>NW_007256305.1:442757-443735 GCF_000164805.1 Carlito syrichta
TCCCACCACAGCCTCGACCTGCTGGGCTCTGGCGATCCTTCCGCCTCAGCCTTCCAAGTAGCCGGAATTACAGTCATGCGCTACCACGCCCGGCTGATTTTTTTATTTATTATAGAGATGATGTCTTGCTGCCCAGGCGGGTCTCGAACCTGTGGGCTCAGGCAATCCACTCAACTCAGCCTTCCAAAGGCGTGGGATTACAGGCTGAGCCACTGAGCCTGGCTGAAATATATTTTTAAGTGAAAACTATGTGTAAGCTTGTTGCAGGAGAAGCAAAGAATGCTCTCTTGTATACATATTTGTGTGCTTGTGTGTTCTAAAGAAAACTGGACTGCTAGACCCCAACATTTTAATAGTGATTATTTCTAATTAGTGGTTTTATAGATGATTTTTCTATTAACCTTATACTTTTATATGCAGAACTCTTGTATTATCTAATTAACTTTAATTTTTTTTTTTTTTTTTTGAGTTGGAGTCTCACTCTGTCTCCCAGATTGGAGTGCAGTGGCCGCTTCCGGCCACTGTTGGGAGCCGGCCACGGAGGCCCACTGAGCATTAGGGATCAGGGAGGGCCGTGGACCTCGAGACCGCTAGGACGTGTTCGAGAGCCGTAGACCCCATTTTCCTCCCCCTTTTGCCATGCAGCACAAGAACAACCTAAAGGAACTCTGCTGGCCTAAGCTGAAGACTCTGTGACTGTGACAGGCATAGCTGACTCTAGAAACCCATTGTTCCTGTTTCCCATAAACTGCGGTTTCGGCCTAGGTTTTAGATATAATTCAAATTCAGGTCACATTTGGGAGCCTTTTATACAGTACAAGCTTCTTTATAAGATTTAAAAGAATATTTATAGAATTAGTATATACTTAGGGAGAGCTGTTTGCAGCTTTTCAATGGTGAAGATGATTTTCGAGAGTGGCCCAGCACAGAGTTTGGGCTGGGCCACATTCCTGAGAGCCCAGCATGTACTTTGAACTG
>NW_007256305.1:443785-444110 GCF_000164805.1 Carlito syrichta
CCTTAGTATTGGTCACAGGCTTTTGGGTCATGATCTTAGGATTTATTGAAGGTGTAAATTGTAGAATATAGATTTAGAAGACAGCCATTTTGTTGAAAGAATGCGGCTGGGTTACTTGCAGGTAGCCCACTGTGAACTTTGGACTGGGCCACATTCCAAACATTCTGGGATGGGCCACTTTCCTTTGTAAAGTAA
This sequence comes from Carlito syrichta, assembly GCF_000164805.1. Taxonomy (NCBI): domain Eukaryota; kingdom Metazoa; phylum Chordata; class Mammalia; order Primates; family Tarsiidae; genus Carlito; species Carlito syrichta. Next base: position 443,981 of record NW_007256305.1, read on the forward strand.
ATACTTAACCTTCTATAGAATTGTTTAAATTGGCATAAATCAATCAGTTTAGGATGAAAAAGGTTTATAGAATATGTCAGTCATGGATTAGGTTATCCTTTGTTATGGGATTTTAAGATTATCATAGAAA
>NW_007256305.1:444625-475051 GCF_000164805.1 Carlito syrichta
CTCTTTCTTCCTCTTTATATCTATCCTTCCATCTTTCTTTCTTTTAATATCTATCCCTACAGATTCGCCGACGCCACCACATCTTCCAAGGGACTCCCCAAAACTTGCAGGGGCTGGCCCCCCGCAGGCCCCGCAGCCTCGACCTCCTGGGCTCTGGCGATCCTTCCGCCTCAGCCTTCTAAGTAGCTGGAATTACAGGCATGCGCTACCACGCCTGGCTGATGTTTTGATTTATTGTAGAGATGAGATCTCGCTGCCCAGGCGGGTCTCGAACCCGCGGGCTCAGGCAATCTACTCACCTCAGCCTCCCAAAGGCACGAGATTACAGACTGAGCCACCGAGCCCGGCTTAATTTTTTAAATAGGAAAAAGTGCATATTACTAAATTCAGATCATTTAAGGTTTTACATTGAAAAGTCAGTCTCTCTTCCATCTCCTCCCCTCCAGTCTCCCATTTCCCTCTTAAGTTTGCCTTTGTGTATACAGGTTGTGCCCCAAAAAATGTATACACGTTTTAAGAGATGTTTGCCATAATCAGAAGTGTCTGGACGCTGATGGTAACTAACCACTTTGAGCACCTCTTGTAACTGCAGAAGTTGTGACTTGTATTCATCTTATTGAGTATTACAATTTCAGTACGGTTTTTTCCTTTCTTAAAAACATGTATACATCTTTTTTGGCACCCTCTATATATCCTTCCAGAGACATTCTATACTTTTATTTAACTTTTATTTAGATTTTTTTTGAAACACATAGCATGGTTGCATAGCATGCTGGGTTTTTTAGCCTTTACTTTACAACCCATATGAGTACTCATAGAGTCGCTTCTTCTTTTGAAGCAGAAATAAATATCCTTATGCATATTTATTTATGAATATATGCAAGTATATCAGTGAGATAAGTTCCTAGAAGTGGAATTTCCAAGTCAGGAGGTGCATTTCAAGCTGATAGATACCATGCATTACCATTAGAAATGAGGAAAACTCACAACACAGTTTCTCTTTTTCTCTCACACTCTGTATCCAGTCCTTCAGCCAATCCTGTTGACTCTGCCTCCAAAATTTACTCAGAATCTGACTGCTTCTTAGCACCTCCACTTCTACTCCTGCTTTGGTTCCAGCCACCTTTACCTCTAAATGGTCTTCACGTTAGCTGTTGCCCCTCCACACGTAGGAGCCAGAGTAATCCTTTGAAGGTATAGGTTAATTATGCCAGCCCTCTGCCTGAGACCCTTTCAGAGCAAAAACCAGAGTCTTCAGAAGTCTTACAAAGCCTGATCAGCACCTCTGCTCTCCCCCAGCAATCTCCCTGCCCTCCTGTGTTGTCACTTGTTCCTCCACTAGAGCTACCCTGGCCTCATTGGCATATCCTGGCCCTGTCCAGCCTGCTCCCACCTTAAGCCTTTTCCTCCTGCCTGCAATATCCACATGGCTCTCTCAGTGCTGGAGAAGCCTTTCCTGACTATTCTGTGTGGAACATCATAATTTTCTACCTTCTCCAAAACCTTATGCACTTTTCACCCTGTTTTATTTATTATATCCCGTTGTACTTACCACCATCTGTTTTGAGCTGTCCTTTATGGTAGCTACTGACCGCTTGTGTTGTTGACCACTCAAAATGTTGTTAGTCTCATCAAGGAACTAAGTTTTCAACTGTATTCAATTTGAATTTAAATTTAAAAATTGATTCTTAGTTCAGTTCCTGGAAAATTTTTAAGTATATTTGGAACAATTTTGGTGTGTGAATCTACTTCAACTGTAAATTTTTTGAAATCCAAATTCAGATCAAGTATTTCAGATGAAAATTTAGCATCCAAATTGAGATGTGCTGTAAATGTAAAATACACACTGTATTTCAAAGACTTAGTAAAACAAAAGTTAATAATTTCTCAGTGATTTTTAATATTGGCTATATGTTGAAATGATAATATTTCGGATATATTTTCCTCTGCAAGATATGTTATTAAAATTAATTTCACCTGTTAACTATTTACTTTTTTGAATGTGGCTACTAGAAAATTTTATACGTGGCTCATGTTATATTTCTGTTGGACAGTGCTCCTTTGTTTACTTGTGGTGTGTATTGTGTATCTCTGCACTAGAATGTGAGCACCATGCAGGCAGGGATTTAGTTTGTTTTGTTCTCTGCCCAATCAGTAGATATCCAATACATGTTATAGAACAAATAAATAAATTTGGATGAATTGCCTTTGAAGCCACTATGAAGAAAAATTAAAACAAGATTTGTATGTATTCCCTAGGACCTAAACAAAAAGTTATTGTTTATAGAGAATGTTTATAAATAAGGCCCAAATGCAAAAGGGAAAAGGGCATGTATAGGCAAGCATGGAAACCCAGATAGCTAATAAATATGTTAATGAAATTTCAACTATTTTAATTTTCAATAAGTCAAAATTTGAATGAATTATCTTGTGCCTATAAGAGTTAACAAAGAAGAATGAAAATTTATACATCTTCTCTGGAAGGAAATACTGTAGTTTCACCAACTTTAAATTATGTTTATTCTTTGACCTAGTTTTTCCATATCTAGGAATTTTTCAGGTTATAATCACAGATGTGTGCAAAGAATTTTCTACAGTGTTCATGCTGCTTTGTGTATAATACCAAAATTGAAATCAAACATAGTATCCAGGTTGCTAGAGGAATCCAGAGAGAAAGGTGCAGCTTAGGGAAATATTTTAAAATTCTGTGTTGCCCAGAAAATCTGTCTAGCAAACCAAGTTTATATTTTCAGTGATGTGTTAGGAAAATTAATTATATGTATATACTGAATAAAATGTATCACATATCTATAATCCTTCTAAATTGAGGGTTTTACTTTTTTAACTTGTGACTGTTCTGTGTAGGTATATCTTATTTTACTGTCTCTTGATAGACTTGTGGCTTAAATTGAAGAAGTGATTTATTCAAAATCTTGTAACCAGAAAGTAATGACAGATTTATAGTTTTCATTTCTATTGTACATTAACCATAGATCATTGTAACATCTTAAGTCCTTCCACAATAAAAATGGGAAACTACTTTGTGGAAATAGTTTATATAAATATGTATTTAATGCTTATTCCATCTTTTCTTTCAGAATTACCATGAGATTATGACTCGTCATCCTGAAAATTATCAGTGGGAAAACTGGAGTCTGGAAAATGTTGCCACCATTTTAGCCCACCGGTTCCCCAATAGTTATATTTGGGTGATAAAGTGTTCCCGAATGCATTTGCACAAATTCAGCTGCTATGACAATTTTGTGAAAAGCAACATGTTTGGTGCCCCAGAACACAATACTGACTTTGGAGCTTTTAAGCACCTTTATATGTTATTAGTTAATGCTTTTAACTTAAGTCAGAATATTTTACCAAAGAAAAACACAAACGTTTGGAATAAGGACTCCATAGCATCTAATTGTAGATCCAGTTCTTCTCATGCTACGAATGGCTGCCAGGGAGAAAAAGAGAGGACCTGGGAAAATTGTGATAAGTCTGCCAAGAGTTTTTATCCACCATCACTAAATGATGCATCTTTTACTTTGATTGGATTCAGTAAAGGTTGTGTTGTTTTGAATCAGTTGCTTTTTGAATTGAAAGAAGCCAAGAAAGACAAGAACATAGATGCTTTTATCAAAAGCATAAGAACAATGTACTGGCTGGATGGTGGTCATTCTGGAGGAAGCAATACCTGGGTTACTTATCCTGAGGTCTTGAAAGAATTTGCACAGACAGGGATTATTGTTCACACCCACGTAACACCTTACCAAGTACGTGATCCAATGAGATCTTGGATTGGAAAGGAGCACAAGAAATTTGTTCAGATACTTGGGGATTTTGGTATGCAGGTGACTAGCCAAATTCATTTTACAAAGGAAGCGCCTTCCATAGAGAATCACTTCAGGGTTCATGAAGTATTTTGAGACTCTAAGAATATTAATGTACTTGGTTCAGTGGAAGAGCATAAGCACTTTGAGTGTTATAAATTCAGATAATGAGATGTAATTCATAGATGCATTGTCATTTTGGGGGTGTGGGGGAAGTTCACATTCCTAAAATACAAGTGTAACGTGCAATAATATTCCTTGCTTGTAAATGTGACTAGTTTTTAATTTGGATCGGGTTAGAATTAGTTAATTTGAAATCTAATAAGGCGGTTTGTGATACAATCCTATGAGGAGATATAAGACACTTAAAAATGAAAGTTATGCCATAGGTGTAAGGTAGCTAAAATTGTTATAGTTGACTTTTCTGAGCAATGTTTTAAATTAATTTTGGTGACTCTTTTTTTAAACAGTAATTAACTGTTTCACCACTCAAAATTTGAGTGGAAACACTTCAAACAAAAGCAAAGGTACAGTGCTCTTTTCCATCACTTTGGAATAACTGTACCCTGCGTCTTGTGTTTTGTAAATTAATGGACACATTCTTTAATATGCCACCAAATACTTTTTTCAAAACATATTTGTTTCCAAATGTCCAGGAATATGCAATAGTGTAAAGTTGGAGGCTGAGGCAGGAGGATCACTTGAGTCCAAGAGTTTGAGGCTGTAGTGAGTTTTAATCATGTTTGTGAATGGCCACTGCAGTCTCGCCTGGGAAGCACTGTGAGACCTCATTGTTAAAAAACAACAAAAAATGTCACTTAAGCACTGTGGCTTAATTTTTAGTTGACAGTTTTTAACTGATTATTTTGTATAAAACATTTTGGGGTTTCTTGTATCTTGGCCAAAACCTGTTTTGGAAAATAAATTGAGCAAATTATGTATATTGGACAAAAATGTATCACAGCAAATTTCAGATTTTTTCATTATATCAGTCTTTTGAAAGAGATCAACTTAGCTATGCTCTATTTGTTAGTTCTCTATTGAAAAGGAAACAGATTCCATAGATCTAAATCAATGTTTTTCCAGAAGTATGGTTTTGTCTGCCAAAAGAAAATAGCTCTCTTTGGCCAAAATGCAAAATTATATTGCTATAAGAAAAGTTACAAGGGAAAGTTTGAAGACACAAATGATTTAATTTTGGCTCAAAAACTGAATTTGCTTAACACTGCTACATAATTTGGGTGAAGTTTCCTTCTGCCCGTTTTTCTTGACCTAGATAAATACATTTTGCGAAACCAAGATCTAATGAAAGTCAACCAATATTGAAATATAGTTGTGTGATTGCAATAAGAGGCAAGTGGTCACTTTTTGTTGTTTATTAATAGTTAGCTTTTGCAGGTCATTAGCTAAGCAGGAAAGTGACATGTTTCTTTAGGACTAAAATAAGACACTGAAGCTCAGTATCTTAATGACCCAGAAGACCTAAATTTATAAAACCATTTAGAATAAAATGTTAATTTCTTGGTTTCTTCCCAGAATTATATTTTAATGACTCTATAAATACATTCCAAATATTCAGAGACTCATGAGAAAGGATTCTTACATAGCAAATGCTTAAAAAATAGCGTCCCTTTTTGGTGTTTATAAGCTACAGAACAGTATCTCTGAATTTTTTTTAAGACAAAATAGTTTTATGTTGCTTCAGTTTCTTTAAATACCTGCTGTTTTGTTTGAAACCAAAAATTCCCAACAAGGAAACAAGTCAGCTTGATTCTAACATTTTACATATCACCTTGCTTTAAGCATTATGATTAGATGGGTTTTTCAAATTGTTTAATAATCCTTGATTAAATTAATATGGACCTAATGTAAAATAGCTGAGTTACTGAATGCTGTAAGGAGGGAAGAAAAGGCATCTTTGTTTTTTACAGGATTAACTGAAATGGAAGAGTAGGACTTTTAGCAGAATTCATTAAAAAAATCAGAGCTGTTTAAAAATCTGGGTTCTTCAGCTGTCCAGTCATATGAGCGTTTAATTGTAACTGTCATATGTTGAGTGGATATTAAGAATTACACACTTGGCACCTAGAACTGCCATCTATAGCAAAATGAGACAATGTTGAAAAGTAAAAATATTTTCTGGAATGAAGAAATACATTCAAGTTGATTCACATTCAGATGTTTTGTTTAATACTTCAAATTGGTCTTATCTCCACATTTGTTTAAGTGTTATGATGTTAGTGTATCCTTTTGGATTGTGCTTTTGTCATGAGTCAATTGAGAAAAGTAGTAAATAATGTACAAGTTGTTATCACCACAGCATGAATGTATAATTGTATTAAAATTAAAAATCCACAAAAGTTTGGATGTGTTTTATTTTATTAGCACTGTTATTAGCACTGTTAAAACTTGAGATCATTATCAAAAGGAAGTCATTTCTCCACCTTGCCAGTCGGGGTTTGTATACAGCAAGTCCTCACTTAATATCCTCAGTAGGTTCCAGGAAACTAGGACATTGAGCAAGATGATGTATAACAAAACCCCAATTTTTTTTTGTCATTGTTTTACGTAAATGACAGTGAACAAAATGTTATTTGAGGACCTGCTGTTTGTCCTGCTGTTTATAGCCGGTTCCCAAGAACCTATGGACATTGAGTGAGGACCTAACTGTATATCTATTCTTTAACCTCCATGTTTTTTCAGATGAGCAGTTTTGAGCCTTTTCTATAAAAGTACATCACCATTTTAAATTGCTCCATAAAAATTTGCACTATAAGCCGGGCTCGGTGGCTCAGCCTGTAATCCCGCGCCTTTGGGAGGCTGAGGTGAGTGGATTGCCTGAGCCCGCGGGTTCGAGACCTGCCTGGGCAGCGAGACCTCATCTCTACAGTAAATCAAAAAATCAGCCGGGCGTGGTAGCGCATGCCTGTAATTCCGGCTACATGGAAGGCTGAGGCAGAAGGATCGCTGGAGCCCAGCAGGTCGAGGCTACGGTGGCCGGAAGCGGCCACTGCACTCCAGTCTGGGTGGCAGAGTGAGACTCCAACTCAAAAAAAAAAAAAAATAATAATTTGCACTATATCCATTTCTTCTGTTGACTTCCTGGAGAACAAAATCTTTAACAAGTTCTTTCTATGCTAATCATCTCAGGTATCTATCTGTATTCCTTTCCTTTGGCTTCTTAAGAGACTTGGCTAGAAAACGGTGTGCTGCTTTTCATTTTATTGTATTATCTAAGTACCCACCAAGGGCAAGGAGGGTCTAGGCAATGAAGATACAGGACAGACAAAACAAAGCCCAGCATGTTAGTATGGAAATGTGCAATCCACTAAGCTTCAGAGGTAAAATATAAAACAAAAGGTCATATTCATAAAAGAGCTATTCTGTTGTGTTGCACTTAAGGGCCTTTAAGAGAAGCACATATCAGAGGATGCAATGTAGAGTGACTTATCTGCAGCTCACGTTGCTCTTTGAGGCAGAGACCCAGCAGCTCTTACAGCTAGCAGTTAGCGGTGGAGACAGGCAGAGTCACTTAGGATGGTCACTTTGGTATCCGTTTAATGGAACCTTAAAAAATGGAGACTGCCACTTAGATATATTTAAGACACCCAACACTCGGCGTGTAAGCCTGAACAAGATGAAGGTAACACCAGAGATGTGTGGGTGAGTGCCAGTCGATGTTCGTTCCTCCTGACTGCGTCTTTCTTAGCACTGGGGAAAGGAGTCACAGCAGCAGTTCCAGTTCCATCCAGGCCTGCCTTCCAGCTTCCTGCACTTTTTTTTTGTCAGCTCCTCAGATTCAGCTTTGAGTTCTGTTGGCAACTTTTTATAGGTGATAGAAAAGCCTCCTTACTAAGGTTCTTTCCAAATGTTCACATAGCTGCTGTTCAAAAGGATGAAGATAGAAATTAAGGCCTGTTGACTTTGTTTACCTTGTTTTGGTAAACAAAGTGAGCTTGAAATTACTTAAAATAGAGATACAGTGTACTCGTATACAAAGAGAAATACTGTGAATGATGTCCATAAAAAGCTAATAGTTATACTCTACATATTTTAAAAATGTATTTTGATGGCAACCCCTTCAGGTCTCCTCCCACAGTGGGAGCTTTTTTGTCCTCGCAATAAATCCTGCTTTCTAAAGAAAAAAAATGTATCTTGAAATGATAATGTGAAAAGCGCAAATAATGCAAAATTGCAGATTCCAGTGCCCACCTTGTGCAGCCTCTTAGAGGCAGCCACATCACTGGTTTCTTTTGCCTCCTTTAGATAATCCTATGCATAAGCTAATGATGTTTACATACTGGTTTCTTTTGCCTCCTTTAGATAATCCTATGCATAAGCTAATGATGTTTACATACATCATACCTTGCTTTACACAAATGGCGGCAAACTTATTTTTTCATGTAATTACACTGGGAAGTTTCCATGCCTGTACCTATACTTCTTCCTCATTCTTTGCAGAGTATTTCATTTTTTGCATTCCACTCTGCAGGCTACCTGTTCATCAGTTGTTTTTTTTTTGAGTTGGAGTCTCACTGTCGCCCAGACTGGAGTGCAGTGGCCGCTCCCGGCCACCGCAGCCTCGACCCGCTGGGCTTCGGTGATCCTTTTGCCTCAGCCTTCCGAGTAGCCGGAACTACAGGTGTGCGCTACCACCCCCAGCTGATTTTTGCTTTATTGTAGAGATGAGGTCTCGCTGCCCAGGCGGGTCTCGAACCCGCGGGCTCAGGCAATCCACTCACCTCAGCCTCCCAAAGGTGCGGGATTACAGGCTGAGCCACGGAGCCCGGCTTGTTCATCAGTTTTACTTTGAATCTTGTCTATGTGGCAAGCTGTGCAATGAGTTTTGTTGGCAGAGGAAAGATAATCCCTTGTGCATCAGGTCAAGCCCTAGTAAGCCAAAGAAAAGTTGTGTAACCTATTCAGAAGTATATGAGATGTGCTGCACATTAGGGAGTGGAGAATTACTAATCTGGTCACCACAAATGTCACTCTGGTTTTTATCACAGCTGTGAGCCCAGACAATCATTAAGCAATCTGCATTGATTAGATGGTTTCTAAAATCCCTTTTAGAAAAATAAATCTAAGATTTGGGATTGAAGTTGGAACTAACATATCCTGTATAATATTTCATTTGATCTTAACCCTATAGAGAAAAAAGATTAACATTTTGTATTTAAAATAAACTCAAGACCCAAACATTAAAAACTGTGGCCAGGGAAATAATTTTAAAACTTTCCATAGGGTTCCTCTGTAGCTTAACTACCTCAAGTCTCTCAGCAAAGAAGGAATATAATTAAATGAAAGAACAGGCACTAGCCATCAACTGTGCTTACCCTTGAACCATTGCATTTTCCTAGTTCTGTTTTAAAGATGAGGAAAATATACTTCATAAAGGTGATTTAACTTGCCTAAGGCCATCCAGTTTGCTTCTCCACTAAACAATTAAAATGGACATTCAGTAGGCAAATTGTACTTTACTTCCAAGTTTTTCTACACAACTAGATTTATACTTTGTATTGATTCTTACTGGTTAAGAGGGGAAAAAAAAGCACCAAGATTTATTAAAAGCTGACTATAAATACTGTGCAAACAAACAGAGGTTTTGTCATTTTCCTTTCTAAAGGAATCATTTAAAGTTCTTTGCTTGGCCTAAGAAGTAACCAAATATCAAAATCTGAGAATTATAGCTTTTAAAACCATTCCTTTTCTCACAGACTTTTTTCACCTTTGTTGACCTGAGTAATTATACTTATTCACTATAATTTGCTTTTTCTACTTGAAATTAAGCCAACTCCAAACATAAGAGTAGATGGATAATCTTCAATAGAAATGATTTTCTTCGTAATTAAAATGCACCAAATTGATGTACTCAGCGATTACTTCACATGGGAACATTTGTGTTCAGTAAATAGAGTTGGTTTCTCTTCAGTGGCACTGCAATATAATTACTAGGTGCAAAACAAAGAATAGCACAGATTCACACACAGTGGCTCATTGTCTTCAATGAAAACAACATTATTAGGATCTCATTTATTCATTCTTTTAAAGAAAATACATTTTTCTCTTAAAGGGCTAAGTGAAAAAAACAGTGGGGAAAACTAATTAGGTTAAGGTTTAGACATAGGTATGAATTAAAACTGGTTTATATTTTAACATTCAAAAAACAAAGGGGTAGAACGGACATACTGGATGGCAAGAAAAATTAGGACCAGATTAAACATTTGTTTTGGGCAAATTACATAATAATGTCCAAATCCCTATCCCCAAATCCAGTGCTTCTCTGTCCTGATTATATATCAGAACGCCTTGTGAGGTCTTTACCTGTACCATATCCCAAACATATAGAATCAAAGTTGGGGTCCAAGGCCTCTGTATGCTTAAGAAAAGCTCCTCAGAAGACTGATTCTAGACAGATATGAAAGATATCGGGTCGTTTACCTGCTTTCCTATCAGAACCCTAATTTTTAAAAATACGCATTCTGCCCCCATATGTGCCTCATGTACCTTAAATGAAGATGATCTACTCTCAGCCCCAGCAGACCTGCATGGCCTGAGAGTTATTCCATACCCTTTGCCAGTTCAAACTACTTTAGAGCAATGAGACCCAAGGATTTGGAAGTGAGGACTGGGAAAGCTTTCTCATTAATATGGGGCCGCTGGAATCCAGCCCGACTCTTCCGCTGCATGTAAATGAAGATGCACAAGGCCCCAACTGCCACTGGCAATCATCCTGTGACCACGAGGGCGGCCAGCCTTCAGATGATGCCAGTGCTGTGGCTGAAAAGAGGGGGGGAGCTCCCGAGGTTCTTGATGACATTACAGAATCACTGGATCGGAAACACTGAAGCCCATTCTATCAGAAGTCTGCATGCATTGTGGTTCAATATATTTTCTTCTTGGTTAATCATATTAAGTTGGATTTTTCATGATTTGCATCTGAAAGCTAAAGAGTAGCATCACATTCTTTTAAGTAAGAAACCACACAAACATCCCTTTATACTTACCTGTCAATCTGAGATGATTTATCTTTTCTATTTTAAAAGTGAATCTCTAAAAATGAATTTATGTTGTTATACTTTTTTGATATGTGAGCTAGATTTTATTAAAATATTTATATTCCTTACATTCACTTCATTATTTACTCAAAGTTCTTGCTGTAGGCTTTGTCTTGAATGTGTAAGACCATTCGCCGTGCATAGAAGTCCCTGTATTCTTCTGGTAATTCAGCCAGTGTTTTTAAGGCTCTGTCCAAAATTTGTGCTGCTCTTGATGCTGCTGTAGGATCTTTGTTTCCATAGGTATCTGTTTTATCATAGCATTCAGATGGAAGGTGCTTCCAAAAGATATTCACTCCCACTCCAAACTCTTCAGAAATTACATTATGGAACCATAAAGCTGGAGAAAGTTTTAAAAAACAAGTTAAAAATAAAACGTACAGTTAAAAAAAAAAAACAAAATGTCAGTGAAATATCACGAATTGCATATAGCCAATGTAAGAAATAATTCTCGTAACGAGATCCCTTCGTTAGCACACTCCCAGCTTTTAACAGAATCATTTTAACTTTTATGAATTGCCAACAAATTTAAAGTGTCAATAGCACAACCCTTACGTTTAAAACCTTTAGAAATAGTAATTTTTCCTTTTAACTTGAAAGACACAATAAAGATATATCTGTTTGCAGTACTCTAATCTGGGTTGTGTTTTGTGTTATTTATTTACACTTCCTGAGTCACACAACCACATCAAAGGTGTTTATTTTTTGGTACACAGAACACGTTAATTATTTCAGGAGTATCTTTGACTCTTTCTGACTCAGTACAATACTTCTGTCCTCAAAGATTTCCTGTTCAGGCTGTAATTTGCTTTCCTAACTTGTTTAAACTGCATTAGTTGTAGCCTCCTCAGTTTTACATTTCTAATGCAATTATAATTGTCTTAAATTTCTTTCAGCTTCTTTATAATACACATATAGAACTATAGCAAACATTTTGGCAGTGGACACAAAGAGCAAGCTTTATCATATCATATACCTAATTAATATTTTTTTACTATCACTAAAAAGTTTACTTTTGTTTTCAATTGAGTCTAAACATTTTCAAAATATAGATGCTAGAGGAATACTAAAGCAACACCACAATGTAACAAAGATGGAATACTAAAATCTTTAATCCTGTGAAAGGGAGAAAGGAAGATTTAAATTTTAGAAACAAACTCATTCTAACTAAGAGTGCTCGGGGAAAACCAAAAGCTTAAAATATTTGGATTTGCAAACTCAGTTTACAACATGGTTTTAATCTTAACTGCACTTTCTTTCAGAATCTTTTTTTTCCTTTATCAAATATAATAGGAAGAAAAAACTAACCATTCTGTTAAATTTAAATCCAAAAATGGAGCTTTTGCTTTTGTTTCAAAATACATGCAAATGTTCAGTATTTCTGGTTTTTTCCTTTTTCTTACAGTTGTATATAGAATCAGAGAAAATTGCATAGTCCTTAACCATGTTCCTAAGATACAAAACCCCAAAATTATAAAATTAAAATATGGCAATGGATTTAAAGACTAATATACTGGTTGTTTTCAGTGAAACTTTTATAGATGATCAATTGTATGAAGGACGTTGGCCCTTTGGGGAATACAAAGATTATCAAGACATGGTTCCTTTTCCTCAAGGAATTTGTAAGTTTGTCCCAAATGAGATAATCATATTTTTATCTGCTAATTTAAAAAATATAACTCTATCACTGAAAAGAGGTGTTAATGATTACTGACATATTAATTTAGATATGGGACCTACAACTATATAAACAGAATTTGTTAATACATCCTTTTAATTATGATTAGTATTATCTTCAGGAATTCATTTTTAAGTATTGATTACAGGAATTAATTACATTTCTGTGGTTACAACATGAAAATTTTATGGTCTTTCAAACTAATACCTATTTATTGAACGAAGAAATTAAGTGACACAAATTCAGACCGTGTAGAAAATCCACACAAATGGTATCACAGGTGTTCAGATTATAACATTTTGATATTTGATAAATATTTAATCTGCTTTGGCTTTCAAAACATTTACCATTTCCTGGTAAATACATAAGTGACATAGTTCTAAAACATATAACTATTTAAAAAATAAAATAATTAAGAAAACCAACCAAGTATAATCTTTTCCCAGATATAAAGTGTCTTACTTGTTATTTAATGAAATAACTTAGAGTACAATAATATATTTCTAGAATGCCCTTGAAAAACAAGACTTAATTTTATGAGTTTGTATAGGCATATTTTAAATATACAGTTATATATAGACATCATCTTGTATAGGACAGGATACATATAACAAACATACGTTTGTTCTAAAAAAAAATCACATAAAGGCTGAGTGACAGGGTGCGGATTTCACAAACAGCACATTATTGAGTTCTAGAAATCTTACCAGGAATGAATAATACATCACCAGCTCCCAGGGTGCATTCATATCTTCTAGCCTTGGAAAAGAGCGGATATTTCACTAAGTCTGGGTTATCTATATTTAGTACTTCTGATTTAGTACCTGAAAAGTTCCAAAACAGCATAATATAGATTGTGCAAAGTTAGCATTTCAAAAAAAGTAATCACAAATATAAATGTGAAAGTTTCTTCTTTTCTATACAATTACTTACTGTATCCACACTGTAGAATTACTATTCTACTAAAATCTGAGAAAATTTTCAGTGATTCACACTTTAACTATCACCATTGATACCTACGTAATATAATTAAGAAAATCTCAAAATCTGAGCCTATCATTATGTACATACACACATACAATGGAGAATACAGTACATCATAATTAGAAAGAAATCCTAAATTTTTTCTTCTGTGAGCATCAGATTTCTCAAAAAGAATAACTGAATAGACTTTAGAAATGTAAACTTAAAAAAATCATACCTGATAAATATAAATACTGGGCATCTCGAGGACTGAAGAGTATAACACGCTTTTTTCCTGTCACTTGTATTAAAAAGTTATCCATTACCTGAAGACCAATAAGAACTTATGGGTAATCATTATCTAAAACTCAAATAAATAAAACCAATGGCATTTTAAACTGTTAACTGTAAACCCTACCCCTTATCAAGACTTACTTAAAACTCTTATAGTCTCATCTAACAATACAGACACTAGTACTTGCACTTTCACATACAAGTATGCCTGCGAGACATTGCTGCAGTACTGCCTCAAAATGGGAAGAACTGGCAAATGAGGAAATCTGGGTCAGGAAACTATTTGCCCTTGCTCCACCATTAACTCACAATGAGCACAGTCAAACCTATTTGAGACCCTCCTTGGTTAATATTTACTCATCTGTCAAGGAATGCAATAAGGTCAACATTAGACAACAGATTAAAAACACTGAGGAAGATTAAATGCCAGGAAAATACAAGGTATTGCTGCAACTCTTAATATATGTCCAATCATAATTTGGTTGTAGGTATCATGACTTTCAAATTATTTCTACAGGAATATAATCTGACAAGTTTTCTTAATATATACTTATTTGTCTGCATATGCAAGGACACACTTTCTTGGTACACATTGTGAAAAATGTTAAAGGCAGAGTCATGTAACTCTCAGCTAAGGAATTAAGAAAAACACTAGACAAGGCATATGCATGATTATGTGCGTATCACTTCTACCTAAGCAATTTTCCTTTTAGCACTAACATTTTACTTACATAAATATTAACTGTGTAATTAAAACTAACATTTCTCTGACTTATTTTTATAAGAAAAGTTTTATATATTATATTCTATTATAACACAAGGTAAAAGGAATTCTTAAAATTTAAGCAGACAGAATATAATTAAAACATATTTGAGTTACCATATTATTTTCTTACCATGTCATTCATGTAAAACCTTTAAAAAAATTAAGATTTCATGTCTATTTCATTTAATTACAGATTACTGACTGCTAAAATCTTCCCAAGAGGTTCTCAATTGAATTATAAAATACACGTATAAATATAATAGCATGATTTAAAACTTTTTTTTTTTCCTGGCGGGATGCAATGGTTCACGCCTGTAATCCCAGCACTTTGGGAGGTCGAGGCGAGAGGACTGCCTGAGCCCAGGGGTTTGAGACCAGTTTGGGCAACTTGGCAAGACCTTGTTTCTACAATAAATCAAAAAGTTAGCCAGGCATGGTGGCACATGTCTGTAGTTCCAGCTACTTGGAAGGCTGAGGCGGAAGGATCGCTTGAGCTCAGCAGGTCAAGGCTGCACTGGCTGTGGGTGTGCCACTGTACTCCAGACTGGACATCAGAGTGAAACTTTGACTCAAAAAAAAAAAAAAAAAAATTTTTTTTTCTTTGGAAACTTATTAGGTATTGCTTTAGCTTCTAAGTTTCTCTGCTTCCCAACACCAAACCATATTCAATACTTAGTATTTTTAATGTTTTTAAAATGCCTATTTATGTACATATCTTTAAGCAAGTAAAATAATAAAACCATAGAATAATCAAGACCAATATTCTACACATGTTGCTGTCCTATACATACAGTGGACATTGGATATTCTCAAGGCATACGCATCCTGAGATCTTCAGATATCCCCATTCTGGGAAATGGCTCTTTACAAGTTTCTGCCTTTATCCTAAATAACATAACTCTGTCTGACTAGAGTCATGTGCATCACGTACACAGCCTCATACGACAAGCCTATCATTTCTTACACTTAAACAATTTTTGCCCCTATTCTGGTGGCCATTGTTCACATACAAAAAAAAAGCTTCATAAAACTTAGTGTGTATATGATGATGAATCAAGAACAAGACTGCAAATAAATACAAAACTGAGGAAACAACTAGGCTTTGCCATTAGCTAAATAATTCACTCCCATTGCCTTGCAAAGCACATTTTCAAAAGTAATGCTCCAACAAAGTACATAGTAAAGATCTTTAAGGTAGCTTATGGAATGAAAGGTGAAACCATGACTATAATGTTACAAAGGCTAATCTACACTCTGTAGACTACAATCTACAATGTACAAATGCTAAAGATCTACTGCAGTTTTAGATTTCCCACTTATATAGCATACATCATAGTGAGTCCAAAGTTGCAATCCTGGTGAACTAATTCGAAAAACACTGGAAAAGAAAAGTTCCTCTTTGAAGAATTCTGGAAACTTAATATCTCCTTCCAACAAAGGAAATTGCTTTCTGATATCTGCAACATCCTGCATTGACAAAACATAAAAATAACACATCAGATAAATAATATCAAGAAAGAATTTTAATAAATACAATGTTGACATAATGCTTATTTCATCTAAGGATGCCAACAAACCCCATGACATTAAGGAGGAATGGGACAAGACTTTGTTCACTGCTTTAAAATACTATAATGTGACCATCTACCAACAACTCATCTTTCAAATGGAGAAATTACAATGTAATGAGATTGTAGATTCTACATTACTCCTGTTAAGCTCAATATGCTTCATTAATAGAAAGGTTCTTCCCACTTTAAGCAAGAATTATGCAACTGTCATCTGCTCAAATATTAAGCATTATAAATTCAGAAGTCAACACCTTGAACTAGTATTATAAATACGAGTCATCAACTATATAAAACTTGTGAGTTCTACTGAGGGAATAGAATAAACAAGATGGTAAAGAACTAAATGATGACACAAATGGAAAAACGTAATCCTATTTGGTCATTTTAGGGATCATGCCTTAACACTGCAGCCATATTAATTTGACTCTGACTATATGTCAAAGCCTATATAATGAATTATTCAGGATTTTTATAATTATTTTAATTAGTACTTTATTGGCTGAGTGACCACTTATAAAACATACAGTAGAAGAGATTTCTTATTCTGTAGAGATCAGATGACTTATAAACACTAAGATTCTATAGGCCTACCTGCCTGAAAACTAAGTAATCAACTTTTAATAATCTTACTTCTTATTCAGGGCACAACTTATTGAGAAAAGCATGGAAAAGAATAAAGCAGGTTATATGTCAGACATTAAGTATAAAAATTGCAATGCCAGCTAACATATGTACATTCTTTTAGGTTTTAAGCAATTGTTTTATATTCAGAATTCTTACTTTTCTAGGGTCTTCTCCAAGTGATCGTAAGTAGTATTTCTCATCCTTGAACATCCCAAAGAAAAAAAATAACATCAGCATTCATTAAAAAATACTAGGACATGTACAGTTATTATGTATTCATAATAATTAAAAATTAAAAAAAGAACTATGTACTCGGAACTATGGAAAAAACAATAAAATCCCTTAACTTCAAATATATTAGGAAATAAAGAAGGAAGGAAATAAGTCTTAAAATCTGGCCCAGTTAAGTAGTTTTCTAAAAAGTTCAATTATCTTACCCTTTCTGCTAATGCTCCCTGGTGGTCATATGAAGTAATGTCTTTATATATTGCTCATAATCATGACTGGATCCACAAAACATTAAGTCAAATAAAATGCTAAAGGCAATATCCACATACCATCTCTAAAACCACAATGATTAATTTAGATTTCATATCCCAAATTACTTAGACTCTTATTTTAACAGTTTTAATATTTAGTAAAAGAATTCCCATTTGTATACCACATACAATCTCAAAGTACTGCTGAGGACCAACAACAAACTTCTTAATGTAATACAAATGTATAACAACAGGCAAATGAAACACCTTACGCTTTTAATAATTTTTTTAAAAATCTGGAACACTGCATTTTATAAAGCTAAGCCTATCCCTGATCATATAAATTCTTAAGCCAAATGCTTAAGAGTCAGCTCATGTAAGATTTAGAAATGTATCATTTCATAGTAGCAAACTTAAATCAATACTTTAAAAAACTATCATTTATATTTTGCTGAGTACCTAAGTAGAAAACTGTTTGAATTATAAAACATTCACTGTTGCCTTAGTTTCCTATGAGAATTAGAGAAGTGAGCGATACCAAGTCAAGCGCATGGGCAATCCAACTCAAGAATTCCGCCTCTTTTAAAACAACATTGACCATTATAACAAAAACCAGTTTGATTCTATTTACCTTAAGACACATTCTAAATCTATAATCAAGAGTTTAACTGAGCTCTGAGAGTCACTGTTTTTATATTTTTTGCTAGTACCACATCAGATAGATTCCAAAAATTTATTACTGGCTGAATAGGTTTCAAACTATGTTTTTCAAAATTTTAAGGGTTTTCTACCAGTTCTAATAGTTCAGGAATTTAAAAAATAAATTCATGTGGCCAACACAAGGATGCACTGCGCAGAACTCCCTTCAAAAAAGAACTCACCGCTTGGTTGCCGGGACTGTGATTAGCTTAACGCTACCAGCTGTTAAGTTCTTCAGCTCCACCTCAGCATCTAAATCCAAGTCATGCTCTTCTTGAGGTAGCCCCCATCAATGATTAGGATGGTACAAGGCCTAGACTTGGCCACCCAATGCAGGATGCCTCTGCCAGGCAGTCTTTGCTCAGGAGTTCTGCAATGAGCTGGCAGAGACTGTCCAAGCCATATCTCCATCTGATGGCTTCCCTGACCCCAGCCTGCTTTCTCCCCTTTCCTTTCAGAGGCATTATCCCCAATAAGCCTTTTGCCCTCCAAATTCCATCTCAGCATCAGCTTCCTGGAGGACAGACCTGACAGCTCATGCTCACCTTGTTTACACACTTCCCATAATTTTTAGACTTCAATTCTTTACCCTCTCTTTCATTCATTTCACATCTCATGGCTATTTAAATCTGTGTTACCCCATACCCCTAGACAAGAAAGTACTAAAGTACACCTGAACATGTATATTCAAAGCATAGCTCTAAAGTTAAGAAAACCCGGTTCTCAGGTACAGTTCATGGAACCTGTTTTAAAAGCCATTCTAGTTACACTACAGAATCACAGACCTTCAGAGTTTGTAGGGATCTTGGTGGTAATCTAGTGTAACTGTTACCTGGTAAGAAAACTGTTCAATATCTTTTAGAATCAAACTGCCTAGCCCAGCTGGCTCAAATGCAGATAACAGTTTTATTCAAAACTTAAAAAGCAGTTTTTAAAATGTGCTTTTGCAATAACACAGTGTAATTTTTAAAAACATATTTATATACAAGATTCAATGCCTTATCTCAAGGTATTTAAATTGAATTATTTAAAGCTATACGACAGTATAAACAAGTAGATTTTTTCTTCATTTAATCCTGAACAGTTACAGCAAATACAATATAAATTACACTGATAATAACTAACAATAATAAAATATGGAAACAGTCTAGTAGCCAATAAAATATGAAAATTAAGTTCTCCATTAGCATTTGAACTTGGCATATCAAATCAAGGCATTTCAAAGAAAGTGATATTAATAGCTAATATTAATGAATAATTTCTATGTGTCAGGCACACTACTAAGTATTTTTGTAGATTTTATTTAGTTAATCCTCACAAAAACCTTATAAAATATGTAGTTATTATCCCCACTTCATTGATGAGTATACTGAGGCACAGAAAAATAATTTGGCCAAGGTTTGAGAACTAATGTACAGCAGAGTTAGTGTCTACGGTACTTCCAAACAGATCTAAAGACTATCAGGGACAGCTATAAATCTTGTATATCTAATGTTCTTATATAAGAAAATCCATTTAGTCTATAGATATTCATGCTTTCCTTAAAAAGGTTCCAAGCAATTTTACCTCTGAAATAAAGAATTCTTTATGCCTTTCTTCAGCTGCCCTCTGGACCAACTCATCAAAGGGTAAAGTTCTGAAATAAACAAAAAAGAATTCTTGGATTTAATAACAGATGAACTAGTAATAATCTCATCTCTGTACATACAGGCTTGCTAGAGTTGGATATAATCTTCTGTTTTACAATATTCCTAATTTTTATTATGACCTATTATATAGAGTTCTGCGTTTCTAAAATTCACTTAACAGTGTATTTTTTTGACCCAAGTTGTCTAAAATTTTGGAATTAAAGATTTTTAAACCTATAATACAGATGGATCCTTCCATAGGTAAATATCCTTCTAATCCAAGTTACTGATAGAAAAATGTTTTTACGGTATCTGATTACCACTGTAAATATACAGACTTTCAGGCTCTGACTGCTACCGTTGCCAAGTATCATGGCAAAACAAATCTTGTGAGGAGTGGCCAAACTACGAGAGCTGCTTTGGAAGAGATTGTGGGCAAATGCATCAAAGGAGACAAGGCCCTATGCCCCAGCTTGATATCAAGAGGTAACACTGTGTATTATAAAAACAACCCTTGACTGATGAACTCTGCCCTAGAAGACCAGTGGACTATAAATACTGGCTAGGAAGTAGAGGATTTGGCTTTACTGTGTGGAGTGTTACTCTCATAACTGAGTAGTGTGTCCCCTGGAGGAAACTAGAAGCTAAGTTCATGGGCATTTCAAGCTACTGGTTTCTGTGGACTATGTGGCTTAGTTAAGCCAAGGGGCTTCTGTACCACTTCCCTAGTCTTATTTCCTTTCAAGTGAGCTATAACTTGATGAGTCAAAAATGGTTCCTGGATTTGTATAGACTTCACTGATACTATACTGCTAGATTGCTACTTCCTGCCTTGTATCCCTGAGTTAATATGACATCAGGTTATAGACTGGTGGGTGCTGTGAATGTGAATGTCAGTCTGAAGTAGAGGCCATTGCTGGTAATTATATAGTGAGCACCGCAAGAGAGGAAAGAGGAGTCAGCCATCTATTCAGACCAATGCAGCATACTGTGTCTCCTACTATTAATAGTGTCTGACCAATTAATAATCAACAGATTTACTTGGCATCCTCCTACTCAATGTTGCCATCTCTGACCTTACCATATACCCTTCATTCCTAGCACAGCATCTTTGGAGAATCTAGACCAGTGGGGAAGCTCATCTGTTCCATAGCAACCTCTGTAATTGGTACATTTGCCCAGGTTTAGCATTCTTACTAGGGAGAACGCAGAAATGTTTCAACACCTTTACAAAAACGGGATGGAACAGTGACCCTGCAAGAGCAGACAGAGTGGCTCAGTCCAGAGAAGCAAACTGGGGTGCTGCCAGCAACCTTTTCCCTTAGGTGGCGGTATCTATCACGGCTTCTGATAAGCCGTGAGAAATGAGAGTGGGGATAATGAGGCAAATAAATTGGAAAAGACCTTGGACTTGAGGTTTTATCTATTCTATGCATGTTTCAAAAATAAGGACTTTTGTTATTAAAGTGTCATTTGTTCAGACTAGCAAAAAGACCAGTAAAGGAGGGAGTATCAAAGAGGGCTTAATCATGGGCTCTGTAGAGTCGGGCTAATTTGGGTATACATCCTGGGCTCCATCATTTCAAGCATCTTGGATAAGTTACATAATGTTTTTAAGCCCCTATTTTCTCATCTGTAAAATTACTATGCCTCACAGCTTGTTCTAAAGTTTAGATGAGTAATATAACCTAGATTGCCTGGCACAGTACCTGATGTATATAAGTGCTCAGGAGAGGACAGATGGTGGGGTTAACAACAATGATAATGTATCCTTCAGTAACATGCAAGTAGTCATCAACATATTAAAAAAAAAGAAGGGGGGGGGGGAAACAACCCTTCACTGTCCTGTTCCTCATTCTGAAAAGACTGCCTTTCCAAATTAAGACCAGGCTTGATTAAAGTGTAATAAACAGTGAGAGCAAGACGATGACAGCAATCACATGATTTGACAGGTAATGCAGCAAAGTTCACATCAGACTATCTTCTTCTTTCAATCTATGATCAGAAGAATATCAATTATTATTCACCACACAAGTTTCTCTTATCCAGACTATCCTAACTCTGAACAGTGAGAGCTAACAAGAAGAAGAAAAGTTATAATAAGGCAGAAAAGCAACCTCAGACTGAAGTGATGACAATACACGTGTGTAGGACTTGTTACTTCTGGTCTCTTGGCCTGGGTTCCCCCCTTATTTCTTACTGCCTGGGAAATGCTAAAAATGACTAAACCTATTTTCTTGCACTAAAAAAAAAAAAATCCTGCAACTTTTTAGTAGCTCCAGTGAAAGGCTTGGAAGAAGCTGGGATAGAAACAATTATATAATGTCTGTGCTTCAAAACCAAATTTTGCAAAGTTTAAAAGACATGACAAAACATCAAGGCAATTCAAGATGAAGTTTCAGTACCCATTTGTTACGTACTGGACTCTGAAAAGGAAATATCATTAATTGCAGACTGAAAACACTCATCATTCCAGCACTTTCTTCCATTTTCTTAATACAAATTGAAAAGTCCTTACATTTGGAAAAACTTATGGCAATTAAATTAAATTCATGGCCTATTAATAACCAAAACTATAATGGGTAAATCCTGAAAGGATCCAAAATTGAGAAACGCTTTGGTAGCTGCTATGTGAACTTGGAAACTCATGAGAAAAGAATAGCCATGGATGCGGAAACTCTGCTGAACTTATCTCTAAACTGAAGTCTTCTGAGAACCATGTGTTTTTCAGCAGACTGAACTTTCTGGGAACTGCATGTGCTCAGAGTTCGAAAGTTGTTAGTTTTTTGTAAAAAAATATTGTTTTAATTGGAGTCTCACTCTGTCGCCCAGGCTGGAGTGCAGTGGCAGGCTCACAGCCACTGTAGCATCAACCTGCTGGGCTTAGGCAATCCTTCCACCTCAGCCTTCCAAGTAGCTGGAACTACAGGTGCGCACAACCAAGTCCAGCTTATTTTTGAGATTTACTGTAGAGACAAGGTCTCACCAAGTTGCCCAGGCTGGTCTCAAACCCCCGGGCTCAGGCAATCCTCTCACTTTGGCCTCCCAAAGTGCTGGGATTATAGGCTGAACCACTGCGCCTGGCCTAGTTTTTTTTTTTTTAACATTTTAAATGACACTAATGGGCATAAATAGCATATGAAATCTACAAGATGACAGCATTTAAACCTTTCAACTTTAGACAATCAGCAGCTTTTAGTTATCTCTCACTTTTAAGAGATTCCACAGTATAAAGTAACAATTATGAGACACTAAAGCTACTGAAGATTATTTTATCAAGGGAATATCAAATATGATTTTTAAAAAGTTATCCAAGTTGATGAAGGATTATACCAAACATAGCTTGTCCTATATTTCTGGAGAGGACAAAAAAAGAAAACATGAGTTTTTTAGAATTTCATACTCTAGATAAACAGTGACTAATGTGGTAGGATCAATTAATCAAGCATTAAATGAATGTAGCGTACCTAACTTCACATGTAATCTAACTCTAGTTATAGAAATTCTCTCTTCCTTCCGTGACTCCAGAAGGTATTGAGTGTATACCCTATTTTAAAAATTGTCTTTGGAAATGTCTTTGTATAATTATGTGAACTCAGAATTCTTGTCTTAAAAACCACTCTAAAAATCAGTAAGCTATTCCATGATTATATCAAACCAGCCAAAAGATGAAATGCCATATGGTCTTTGTATAATAATGCAAAAATATTTTTAAAGTTTTAAAAAAGTGATTTATATTCCCAGAGTAAGCCTCGAAAGAAAATACCTATATACAAAGTTCTTACTAATGAAGTCCATCTGTGCAACTGCAGCCACATGAATCTTGACTTCTTTTTTCCCTCCAACTTGGCTTAAGTAATCCACTGTCCATTTGCTTGTACATGCCCCCAAATCAATCCCTTCCAACACAAGAGGTTTTCTCTGCAAGTGAAGGAAAAATACAACAACAACAAAATCAGTGAATACATCAGAAGCAACAGAGGGACAAAAACAAATTAAGATCTGATTCTTGATCCAAAGAAGCTCAAACACAAAGCTTTGATGTTCATCCTGTCACTAAAACAAGAAAATCCACATAATATACCTAGAACAAAATATTAGGGTTAGGAAAACAAAATTGTAGTATCATCAATAGATAACAAAGAAGATAAATCTGAGATTACTTAAAGTATTTCTGTGTTATTTATGAAAAAATATAAAGACCAAAATTTGTACTTTATTTTTATCTATTTATTATCTTTTAGAGACAGGGTCTCACTCTGTTTTCCAGGACAGAGTGTGGTGGCATGATCAGGGCTCACTGCAGCCTTAAACTCCCAGGCTCAAGTGATCCTCCCACCTCAGCCTCCCAAGTAGCTGGAACTACAGGTACGCTCTACCATGCCTGGCTAATTTTTTTGAATTTTTAATAGAGACAGGGCTCTGTTGTTGCCCAGGTTGGTCCTGAACTCCTAGTCTCGAGTGATCCTCCCACATTGGCCTCACAAAGTGCTGAGATTATAGGCATGAGCCTCCATACCCAGTCAAATGACTAAAGTTTGTATTTGAAGTCAAATATGTTTTGTAACTTTTAACTTTGATCTCATTTCAAACTTATAAAAAGTTGCAAGAACACTACAAAGAATTCCCATAAGCCTTTTACCCTGATTCACCATCTGTTAGCATATTGCCCAATTGCTTTATCATTCACTCTTACCCTCACTAGAGGGACATATTATTAAGCATAATTTAATTTTTTCAGAACCATTTAAGGTTAACTTGCTAACATCATGCTCCCTTATCTCTACAAACTTGAGCATATTTCCTGAAGACAAAGACATTCTCTTATATAACCACAGAATAATTACACAAGCTATATTTAGCACTGACATAATACTATCTCATCAACTGTCCATATTCAAATTTCACTAATTATTCGAATAACCTCCTTTAGAGTTATTTCTTTTTTCTGCCCCAAAATTCAATCTGAGATGCCACATAGCATTGAGTTACCATCTCTCTCTTAATCTGGAACAGCTACTCAGCCTTTATCTTCCAAGGCCTTGACATTTTTTAAGAGTACAGGTCAGCTATTTTGTAGAATGTCCTTCAACTGATAGGTTTATCTGAAGTTTCTTTAGATTCAAGTTATGCATTTTGGGAAGGGATTTGCCACAGAAGGAAAGTGTGGCCTTCTCAGGGCAACACATCAGGTGACACATGATATTTTGCCCTAGTATCTGTGATATTAACTTTAATCAGCTGGTAATCACTGCCTGAATCCAGTACTACTAATATGCATGCAAAAAATCATGATTTTTATAAACCCCATCATTTCTTCCACATTTATCAGTTGGCATTCTAACGTCAAAATGAGCACTAACAACTCAAATTAATTAGTTTTATTTACTGGGTAATAAGCTAGTGATATAATTTTAATGCTCAAATTATCACAGATTTAGCCCTCTCAAGCTGGTTCTTATGGCTTTTTATCCTGAGCACTTATTTACCTTATGGCAAAATAACACAGCATCATTTTATACTTTTTCTGTCCCAGCCCAGTGGTTAGTCATTTCTTAAAGTAACTCTGATTTCTTTTAATGGAGAATGTTTAATGGGGTGTCATTACTTCCACCTCCTCAGTGGACACAGCTAGGAAATATGTAAGGGTATGTCTGCCCCCACAAATATATATACATATGCACACCCCGTATATGCACATGCCTATATCTATTTATCTCTCTCCATATATGTACAAATATACATCTGTATTATACACACACACCCCTAATGGATATATGTATGAACCATAAACATTTCAAGGTTCATTCCCACTTTTATTGTATCTATAACTCCTCCCACAGTGAGAAACCTAGTTCCCGTCATTCTCAATGTTTAATCACTTAGAATATCCCAGAATTCACATTCACAATTGTTAGGTCATCTGTAAAAAAACAAGTCTACAGCAGGTCCTCAGATAATGTCATTTCATTATAACATAGATGAGAAAAAAAGAACTCCTTCCCAGCTGGGGCTACCATCTGTGTGGAGTTTGTAAGTTCTCCCATGTCTATATGGGTTTTCTCTTGGTATTCTGGTTTCCTCCCACAACAAGGATGTATGTTAGGTTCACTGGTGTGTCTATATGGTCCCATGAGCAGGGCTCACTGCAGCCTTAAACTCCCAGGCTCAAGTGATCCTCCCACCTCGGCCTGGCAACCTGTCCATGATTGGTTCCCACCTTGTTTGTGCCCTGAGATTCTGGATAGAGTCTGGCACCCTGATCTAGAATAAGCAAGTTGGAAGTGTATGAACGAATACAAAGTACTGTAAAATAAAAATGTATAAAGCATACAATAATCACACAAATGTGCAACAAATGAGGCAGAATGAAAGCACTCAGTGAACCTCCACATTTGCCATTTGTTTTGAACTGCGTGGTGGGAGGTGTTCCTTACAACTTTCAATGTGCAAACATTTATTCCTTGATTTAACCCACCAGCACTATGAGAACCATCACTCATCAATTCACCAAAAATTGAAATGATTCTCTTGTTTTAATTAATCTTTACATATGTGTAGCTCACACCTCAATGTTTCATATTAGCAGTATTTTGAGTATTTCGGTGTTTGGTGATGTTTTTGTGACTAGAAATATGCCATTGGAACTTAACTCTTGTTTATATCAATTAGCCTATGGTAAAATTGGTGTCATTAAACTTGTTTCCCCTGAAGTTGCAGCTTCCAAGAGCCTATGGATAATGTTAAGTGAGGTCTTACTGTACTAACTAGAATTCAGTTTGCTTTTAGTTCTGTCTTTAGATTTTAGTCATATAATTAAAGTACTGTGTTCAAAAAAGGTGACTTGGATGACTTCTCTCCCTCCCCAGTAGGGTCATTTGTTACTTTCTATATTCTATATTAGTGCTTGTTTTTTTTTAATCATTCCTCATTCTTGTTGATTGTATTATTTTTACTTTAGAATGTAAAACATTAGTGTGATCCCCAAAGTCAAAACTATACAAAAAGTCACCACATCCACATTCTTACACCTGGTACTTACACATTCCTTAGAGACAACCAATCTATTAATTTCTGGCTTATTCCTATTTTTTTTTGCAAAATGATCAAGAACATATATTTCCTATCCCCCTTTCTCTTTTTTACATAAGTAGTAGCTTACTATGTATTTTCTTTTGTTTTTGTTTGTTTTTGGTATCAGAGTCTCACTCAGTCAACCAGGCTGGAGTACAGTGGTGTGATCATGGCTCACTGCAGTAGTTGGGACTACAGGAGCGTGCCACGATGCCCAGCTTCTTTTTTAATTTTTTTGTAGAGACAAGGTCTCACTTTGTTGTCCAGGCTGTTCTCAAACTTCTGCTCAAGTGATTCCTCCCACCTTGGCCTCCCAAAATACTGAGATTACAATGAGCCACCGCACCTGGCTTGAATCTAAATAATCTGCTCTTCTTAAAATATTTATTTACTTATTTACTTACTTATTGATTGACTGATTAGAATCAGAGTCTCACTCTGTTGCCCAGGCTGAAGTGCAGTGGCATGCTCACTGCAACTGCAACCTTGACCCGCTGTGTTTAGGTGATCCCTCTGCCTCAGCCTTCCAAGTAGCTGGGACTACAGGCACGGGCCACCACCCCAGTAATTTTTTAAATTTTAGTGTAGAGATGAAGTCTCACCATGTTGCACAGGCTAGTCTTGAACTTCTGGGCTCAGGCAATCCTCTCACTTCGGCCTCTCAAAGTGCTAGGTTTACAGTTGTGAACCACTGCACCCAGCCTCTTTTTTAAATTTAAAAATAAAGCCGGGTGCTGTGGCTCATGCCTGTAATCTCAGTGCTTTGTGAGGCCATGGTGGGAAGTCTGCTTGAGCCAAGGGTTTGAAATCAGCTTGGACAACATAGTGAGACTCTAACCCTACAAAAAATACAACAACAACAACAAAAAATTAGCCAGGCATGGTGGTGTGCTTGTAGTTACAGTTACTCAGGATATTGGGGGTGCAAGAGCCCTGAAGTGTAGGATTTTGAGGTTACAGTGAGCTATGAGGCACTGCTTTCAGCCTGGGTTAAATAAATAAATAGAAACTATATCCTAGACATCACTACTATCAGTTTAGATATCTCCTTCGTTCTTTTTTATAGCTTAGTATACCACAGTGTCAGTGGGCAATAATTTACTAAGTTACTCTCCTCTGCACAGGAATTTAGGTTATTTCCAATCATTATAAGTACAATAACACTATGTAGATCTTTTCACATTTTTGGAGGTATATCTTCAGAATAAATTCCTAAATGAGAAACTGTTGGGTCATAAAGTAGACACATACACTTCAAAATACCAAAAGAGCTGGGCTCAGTGGCTCAGCCTGTAATCCCGCGCCTTTGGGAGGCTGAGGTGAGTGGATTGCTGAAGCCCGCGGGTTTGAGACCCGCCTGGGCAGGCAAGACCTCATCTCTACAATAAATGAAAAAATTAGCCGGGCGTGGTAGCGCGCGCCTATAGTTCCAGCTACTTGGAAGGCTGAGCGGAAGGATTGCCAGAGCCCAGCAGGTTGAGGCTGCGGTGGCCAGGAGTGGCCACTGCACTCCAGTCTGGGCGACAGAGTGAGACTCCAACTCAAAAAAAAAAAAGAAATACCAAAAGAGCTGAACCACTTGGTGTGACGTGAATTCATACCAAGTTTCTCAACAGCCTCATCAAGAGTGTAATATCAAAGCTGTTTTAATTGTTGCCAATATGGTAAGGAAAAAGTGGTGTATCAGTGTAGCTTTAATTTCTTTTATGAGTGAGGATGCACATCTTTTCACATGTTTAATGGCCACTTTAATGGGATTTTTTTGGGGGGGTCATCTTCTCATTTTTCTATCAGTTTTTTGGCCTTTTCCTTTTAAAAGTTATTTACATACAAAGGCTTTTACTGCTCTTTATATGAGATATATGTTGCAAATAATTTCTCCTAATATATTTGTCAACTTTGTTTACAGTGAGTGGTACTGTCATACAAATGTTTCATGTAGTAAAATTTTAATCTTTTATTACACCTGAATTTTAAGTCAAAGTTAGAAAATCCTTCCTTAGACCTAGATTAGAGAGGAATTTATCCATATTTTCTTCTACTGCTTGCATAGTTTCATTTCTTTATTTTTCTGATCCACTTGAAATCTATTCTTATGTATAAGGTGAGACATAACTCAATTTTGTAATTTTCTAAATGACTATCCAGTTGTCCCAGCACCACTATCGCAGTAAAACTACGATATGGCACCAAAACAGTGGGCATATTTCATTTTAAATTTACCCAAACACACAGAACTTATAATACCAACAGTGTACCCTAATGTAAACTATGGACTTTGGGTGAAAGTGATGTATAAATGTAGGTTCATCAATTGTAACCTTTTAACCTGTAACAAATACACCTCTGTTGATAATGGAGGCTATACATGGAAGTATATGAGAAATCTCTGTACCTTTTGCTCAACTGCTGTAAACCTAAGATGGTTCTAAAAATTAAAGTCTATTTAAAAAAAAAAAATCAATTGTTGCCCTAATGATTTTTGAAATGCCATGTTCATTACACACTAAATTTCCATACAAGTGGAAATTTATTTC
The DNA here is from genome assembly GCF_000164805.1 of Carlito syrichta. Classification (NCBI taxonomy): domain Eukaryota; kingdom Metazoa; phylum Chordata; class Mammalia; order Primates; family Tarsiidae; genus Carlito; species Carlito syrichta. The sequence continues at coordinate 473,824 of NW_007256305.1, forward strand.
CAGAGATATATGAGGCAGAAAAATTGATTTCTGAACTTTCTACTCTATTTCTCTGGTCTGTCTATTCATGTACTTGTACCATATACGGTGTTAATTATGAAGTTATTAGAACATGTTTTAAAAAATCTGATAGGACTATGCCCTCTCATACTTTTCTTTTTAGTGTTTCCAAGAAGAAAGTTTTTTTTTTTTTCCAATTTTGTTATTAGGTTCTAGTGACTTGATGTTATTTCTATTATTTGAGTTATTTTGATAACCTTTCTAGTTATCAGTTTCTAGTTTTACTGCAATATGACCAGAGAAGAGTGTTTGTAATTTTCTCCTTCATGAAACTTAGTGATGCTTTCTTTGTGACACATTATATGTCTCATCAGGAAAGATTAAATTACAAAATACCTCCAGTTATGCAAAGCACTTCCACATAATCAATCTTCACAACACTGCCCTGTCTTATGACTAGTGAATCTGAGGAGGGTTGGAGAGAGCAAGAATAACCATAAGGCACCGGTTCCTGAAATAAATGAAGGTTTGGGTCCTCTCCTGTAGGTTGGTAGCTACCAAAAGAAAAAAAAATTATCTCTAACTTGTAATACTCAGAACTGGAATTCTATGACCACCCTTACAAATGTAAATATCAGTTAAGAAAATTGCTGGATTTTCTCTTTCTTTCTACTATTAACAGACACTGCAACCCTATGGATTTTTTCCTTTAAATACCTGCTGGGTTCCTTATTCTGTTTTTCTTTTCTTTTCTTTCCTTTTCTTTTTTGAGTCGGAGTCTCACTCTATCGCCCAGGCTGGTGTGCTGTGGTATGTTCATGGCCACTGCAGACTCGACCTACTGGGCTCAGGCAATCCTTCCACCTCAGCCTTCCAAGAAACTGGAACCACAGGCTCATGCCACCACACCCGGCTAACCCGTGGGCTCAGGCAATCCTCTCGCCTCCCCTCCCAAAGTGCACGGATTACAGGCATGAGCCACCACACCCGCCTTATTCTGTTTTGGGGGACACCCTTGCAAAAGCACCGCGAGTAAAACACTTTTTGCTCCGTATTTCTTTGTGAGTTTTCTTTTAAAGAACTAAAGTCCGAATTACACAGTCCAAGAATTCAACGTCTGAATTAGAACCCACATAGGTAAAGCCCAAGTCTAGTGGAAGTTTTCCGGGAAATTCCATTGCTTTCTGTTGGCTCAGTTGGGTTGAAAAGCTGCATTAACTCGAAGTAG
>NW_007256305.1:475071-514289 GCF_000164805.1 Carlito syrichta
GGGAGTGGGGAAAGGGCAGTGAATCCCGTACTAAAACTTTAGGAAACTCGGCAGAAGATGAGGAGACGGGGAGAAAATGGGGAAGAAACCGGCCTTGGTAGCCATAGAACCGCAGAGGTTTTTTTTTTTTTTTGTAGAGACTGGGTCTCGCTGACTGGTCTCGAACTTCTGGCTTCAAGTGATCCTCCCTCCTCGGCCTCCCAAAGCGTTGGGATTACAGGAGTGAGCCGCTGCGCCGGACTTAAATCTTCTTAATGGGGCCCTCGGCAAGGCCGCTCTTCGCAGCGAGTACAGAGCTTAGGCAAAAATGCACCTCGCACTCAGCTCTCCGCGGTCATCTTACTCCCCAGAAACACGAGGCCGTTATCTCCGGAAATTTTTAAAGACCGGTCGACCGCCCCTCCACGCCCTCCCGCCGAAGGGCCAGTCATCCTCTGTGCCTGCCGCCTCTCCCCCACAACATCGGTCTCAAGAAAGCATCTCGGAGTCGCCCGAACGACAGAGACGTGCCCCCTGTGGTGCCGGGTACCCGGCCCGCGCGAGGGCCTCACCTGTGGATAGAGGTGCTGCATGAACCTCTCCCGCGAAACGCCCTCGAGCCGGGGAACCAGGATGCGCGGCCCGGCCATATCTGCTTACACTTGCCTCTTCCCGGTCCTGGGAACTTTGGTTCCAGCGCGCTCCACCGCGCGCCATCCGCCCGGAAACACAATCCGGGGAGAAAAGGTCCGTGAGGCCGGCAGACTCTGGAGAGCCTCCGGGACCAGGTAGACTCACCAGAGGTGGCAGCAACAAGCCACGTTGGCCCTCCAGCCTGCTTCTCTGACACCGCTGGGGTGGTTCCCCACCGACTCCCTTTCGATACTGCACAGGCAAGCAAGGGGTGAAAGGTCGTTAAGATGGCGCTGGCCGTTCGTCTGCGCCCCCAGTCTCTGCTCTCTCGATCGCTGCCCGGCGGGGCCGTCCGACTCCGGGCTCCCGGTGCCGCCGAGGGGAGGTTGCCGTTGGCCGGACTCTGCTACTTCTGCCGCTGCCGCCTCGGCGCGGGAGCCGCCCCGTTTTCCCGAAGCTCTTGGGCCTTGGCGCCACCTGCCCGGGGTCCCCGGCGGCCCGTGCTCAGCCCTCCGGGGCTCCCCGCAGCCCTCGCTCCTTTTCCTGCCCGCCCTCGGCGCAGCTACAGCACGGAGGAGCAGCCCCAGCCACGCCAGAAAACCAAGATGATCATTCTGGGATTCTCCAACCCCTTCAACTGGGTTCGGACTCGCATTTACGCCTTCCTTATCTGGGCCTATTTCGACAGAGAGTTCAGCGTCGCGGAGTTCTCTGAGGGCGCGAAGCAGGTGTGTTTATTGTCTGTCTCGCACGCGTTCAGCTATTATTCGCACACGGGATTTCTTCACCGGGGCCCAGACACAGTCTTCCAGCCGTTTCTTGACTTAAAGTAAGCTTCTGGGTGTATTTGCCTGGCCGCCGAGGAGGGGTTTCGTTGAGAGACCAGGGTGAAGCCACCCCAATTACCTTTTCACTCTCTGCAGGCTTCGAATCAGACAAAAAATGAATTCACAGCCCCTTTCTGCCACTTAAAAGCTGTATAGCCTCATCTTTTCTGAGCGTCATTTTACATATCTGCAAAATGTGAAAGACAGTGCCTGACACTTAGTATGCACTCCATAAATGTTTGTTGAATACATTGATGAATGGATAAGATTGAAGAATAAATGAGATGACATTTCCAAAGTGCTAAATAATGTCACCTTGGGTAGAGAGGCAGAACTTCCGCCAGCTATTTGACAGAGCTCTCTGCCCCTATTAAAGGATAACCTGGAGATGAACAGTTTTACCTTTTCACATAACTTACTGAAAGTGCCTGGTGACTGATAAGTGCACGGCACCCTGCACACAGTGAATATGTTGAATACTTAGCCCTTGATGATTCATAACCCTGGCTTTATCAGTTTTGTCCTTCTTTCTGAATGGTTGATGACACCTTGGTTTTCCCTTGCCACATAATGGTCACTTTGAGTCTTGAGATTATTTACAGGTTTTGTGTGTACATGCTTTTATCCAGCATGAAGGGCCATCTGTACCCTTCTTTTGACTCCCTCAGAGAGTGTACCATTCTCCAACATTGCAGAACTATTGATAAACCATGTAAGTCATAGTTTATTTCTCACGTCATACCTCCGTATACCTTGAAATTATGTCATCAGTGTAATCATTTTGCAATATTAGTTGTATACTGGCTTTGATATTTTTACTCTTAATTTATTTCAGATTATTTCCATAACCATGACCATTTGTATTTATTATGAGACCTATCAGTTGTACATTAAATGTTTGTCAACTTTATGTAATCAGTGGCAGTATTAATTCTTGCTACCCACTTCCCCAAGTCAACTCTTGAAAAAATAAAAACAAGAAAACTTGATTGATATGCCTAACTCAGCATCGTAAGTCTCTGCTCATGCTAGTTCTTACAATGTTTGGTTCATACAGGGATAAATTGAAGTGACCCTACTACTCCCTACAATGCCTGCTGAGCTTGTCAACCTCATAACACATCTATGACTGTACCAGCTCATTTATGTGTCAGCAAGGAATGGAAGTCATCTCCCCACCATGGACAGCAGTCAGGCCTTAGTCCTTGTGTCCTCTGGAAACAGAGGAGTGTGAAGCACAGTTTTGGTTGCTCTGAGCCTCTAGCCATTGGCTATTTTAGCCTCCCTCTTTGCTAGTAGGCAGGATTTCCACCTTCGTCAGCCAGTCTATATATACTTTTGCTTTGTGTTAGTCAATTTCTGTGCAGTTAGCCATCTGACTTTCCAAAAATAATATCTGGGGTCATTTGGTAAATATTTAGCAATTTCCTTAAATCAGTGGTTACCAAACACTATTAAGATTAAGCAAGTTCATTCGTCAACAAAGGTTTATAAAGACATGGTCAAAAAGCCCTCTCCCTACAACTATCGCGGTGCAACTGTACTTTCCCTTATGAGTATAATTCTAGGGCTTAGGAATCATCTGTTGCAAAAACTTCAGCTAGTGTATTTACTCTCAATGGACTCCACTCCCCCTTTCTCCTTAGGCTAATCTCCCAGGAATAAAATGTTATCTTGAGTTGTGACTCTCAACTAGATCATATTCATTATGATTTTTATTTTTTAATCATAGAACATGAAAATGAAAAGACACCTCTTGTAATTTAATTCTTCATTACAAATGATGAGATCAAGTTCCAGAAAGGTGAAATGATCAGCTCAAGAATGTAGCTAGTAAGAGTTGAGGTGCACTGCCTGTGACCCACTCTACGTGCATTCCTGGGCCTCCAGAGTCACTGGAGATCAGGATGGTTAAAAACAATCCAGGCAAGCTTTTACTTATCATATGAGCCAGAGAAATCGGTGGGCTGATGTTAACATAAGCCTTATGTTAGCTTCACAGACCTCATATGGCATTGATAAGTGCATAGGCATATAGTCTTTGTGATTGCCATTGAACCATATACTGTTTGTTTTCTTTTATCTTGCATGTACATTTAGCCTTCTCTGGGGGTGGAGGGGAAGCTATTTTCTAGAAGCCTGTGGAGATTGAACACTTCTGTGTCATCAAGACCTTACTAAGTTAGGCCCATGATGCTTCATTATTATCTTGTAGGATAATTTGCTTAGGTGGGATCTTCTGTGGCCATATAAACTGGAGTCTGATGGTTGAGTTTCATCATGATGGTTATGGGCTTTGTTTATTTTGCCCAAGTTATCACCCATCTTCCACACATGAAGGCCTACCAAAACACAGTATCTTTGAACTCTGAGTGCCTCAAAAGTGTTTGCAATGAGTCCCTGAATCCATTTGGGCATGTACATTTTCTCAAAATTAACTCCATTATTATATTCATTTGCCAAAGTTGCCATAACAAAGTACCACAGAGCAAGTGACTTAAACAACTGAAACTTCAACTTCAAGGTGTCAGAAGGGTTGGTTCTCCTGAGCCCTTTCTCCTTGGCTTGCAGATGGCCATCATCTTGCTGTGTCTTTGCGTGGCCTTTCCTGTACATGTGTGCCCCCTTGTATCTCTTTATGAGTTCACATTTCCTCCTCTTGTGAGGATATCAGTCAGATAGGGTAGACCCCATCCTAATGACCTCATTTTAACTTAACCGCCTCTTTAAAAGCCCTGTCTCCAAATACAGTCACATTCCAAGGAACTGAGTCTTAGATCTTCAACATAGGGATTTGGGGGAAGGAGGGCACAATTCAGCTCACAATATTTGTGCACTATCCTCTGTCTGAGTACCTGTGCATCTCCTTTCTCCTGCCAGTTCTTCAGATTTCAGCTTAGATGTTACTCCTTTAGGAAGCCCTCTGGTCTTCCCAGATTAGGTTAGATGGCTCTTCTGTATGCTCCAAAATCATTCTTTTCCTACCTCATCATAATTCTTTTTTTTTTTAAAGCAGGATTTATTGAGAGGACAGAAAAGCTACCACAGTGGGAGGGGATCTGAAGGGGTTGCTCCATAATTCTTAAACCTGTCAATTTACTTGGCTCTTTCCCCAAGCAGACTGAAAGCTCCTTGAAGACAGATAGGGTCTTAATTCAGTTTCATTTTTCATTCCTTGGAATGTAGAGAATTGCAATTGGGAACTTTCCCCTTGAAAATGGATCCTCATATTAAAAATTAGGATCCACTGTTTTAGACCGTGTAAACTCATTCCTTTTCTCCCACTCTCCCAAACCTACCGTATCTCTCTTAATGAGGTTCAGGCTGCAACCCTGATCTACAGACTCTCAGGACTCCCAGTACAGTCTAGACTGTCGCTTTCTAACTGCTACCTCTGCATGATTATGAGGTGGCTAATATCATAGTCAGATGATTATATTAAAAGGAAATGATTTTAAAAGGAAATACATAGGATTTTTATTAAGGCATTTAATGTATACACCACATACTATCATTTCCTAGATCCTAACAGTGGATACATAATTGGAAATTGACTCACTCACTCACTACTATAAGTGTGGGAAAGCCATACAAAAAATGACAACCAGCTCTGAAGGAGGAGACATACTTAGGTATTGATATATTAGTACTTAACTTTGTTTATCACATTTACCATAAAATCATTGTTGTTACACGTAGCCATTTAAGTATGAGCGTTTTGCACGGTGTTTTGAAATAATAATCCTAACCCTTCCCTCGCTGTTTTTTTCAAGGCTTTTGCTCATGTATCAAAGTTGCTGTCACAGTGTAAGTTTGATCTATTGGAAGAACTTGTGGCCAAAGAGGTATACTTTCAATTTCCTTTAAAAATAAATCTTGTATTCTCTTGTAATAGAATGATACACATTTTCCTTAGTTGTGCTTAAAAATAGTGTGTGTGCCAGCAGCCAAAGTAAAGTCTATGTATCTGTCCTTGTGAGTACCCTGGGTCATATAAAGGCATGGAGTAACTCCTGCTACTTAAGGCATAAGCACTTATTAATAAATATGATGTCTTTCAGGTATAGTTATGTAGAATGTTCTGTTAGAAATGATTTGGTTGAATAATTTGATGCATTTCAACCTTGCTTTTTGAGGAAATATTGTCAGCCTTGCTTTTGAGGATGGAAAATATAGTAGTAAGAGGGGGTACCCAAAAAACCCTGGAATTATCTTTTGGATGGTAAGCCCCTTGTAGTAAAGGCGTCTCCCACTAGGTAAGTGTTCTAGGAACCCATCGGCATCAGTATCCCAGCCAGTGTTGTTGTGAGAGGCTGCATTCAGCTTCAGTGAGTTCTTTTTTGGAGGTACTTCTAACACATTTGCTCATTTCATGATGAGTGATTTACAAGTGCACTTCCTCACACCATACTGTTTGTTCAGCAGTTTTTGACCAAAAACAACATGATCCCTGTGCCCCACCCTCCCTATTCACCAGATCTCATCCCAAGAGTTACATTTTTTTGTTTCCCCGATGAAAAAAGCCCTTAAAGGAAAACGTTTTGCTGATGTAGAAGAACTGAAACAAAAAAACGGCAGAAGCACTAAAAGGCATCAAAATTGATAAATTCAAAAACTGTTTAGAGCAGTGGAAAAAGTGTCTTGATCAGTGTATTGCATCAGACGGAGAGTACCTTGAAGGTGACTGAAGTTTAAACATGTAAGAATAAATACACATTTTTTATAAATAAATTCTGGGTTTTTTTGTGTCCCCCCCCTCATACATTTAAAAATGAGTTCAGAAAAATGTATTCCACGATAAAGATCACTTTTTGAAAAGATGTCAAAAGTTGAATTGGTGAACTAATAGTTTGCTTTTTCTAAACTTAGGTGCTACATGTATTGAAAGGAAAGGTTACCTCCCTACCTGACGCTCATAAAAATGCCCTTGCTGCTGACATAGATGATATTGTATATACATCAACAGGAGACATCTCCATTTACTATGATGAGAAAGGTAAGGCCGGAGCTTGGTCAACTTTAAATGATCCATAATTGTCCTGACAGGCTAAAAGAGCAAATAGTCACAAAATAGTGGGGTTTTGTTTGGATAAGCGGATATTTATAGAACTTCAAAGATGATGATATATTCTTTCTTTAAAGAGCTAGCTTTGAAAGACCAGCAATATGGTAATCATTTCTTATGCCTTTCTGGCTAGTACTTTTTCCCACTACTGATTCATAGGAGAGAACGTCATCACTTACGTTGATGAAAATAGTCTGTGTAGGATGAGCTGCTCCCATATCTCAAATTGAAAATATTGATGTTGTAGATTTTCTAACCCGAAGGAAACCATCAAGCATTTTAAAGCTGCACATTGTATGAAAGGAATAAAGAATTAAAAAGAAAAGAAAAATCAAAGTAGATGGTATCAGCTAAAGACTGCTTTGAAAAGTTTAACTGGAGGAATTTCAAATAGGTTTTATTTTTAAAAGGAAGTTTAGTGATTATCTGGTTCTTTTCCTTGTCCAGTACATATAGTTTCCCTATAGTATTCCTGAAAATTCATTGATTTATTCCTTCTACACATGATGGCCCTCCATATCTATGGGTTCCACATTTGTGGATTCAACCAACCTCAACTTGAAAAACAAAATATATATATGTGTGTGTGTGTGTGTGTGTGTGTGTGTGTGTGTGTATGAAAAGATAGTTGTGTCTGTAATAAACATGTACAGATTTTTTCCTTGTCATTCCCTAAACAATATAGTAGAACAACTGTTGTCATAGCATTTACATTGTAGTAGGTATTGTAAGTAATCTAAAGATGATTTAAAGTGTACTAGAGGGTATGTGTTATACAAATATTACCCTATTTTATATCAGGGACTTGAGCATCTGTGGAGTCTTGTGTCCACAGGGGGTCCTGGAATTAGTCCTGCGTGGATATCAAGGGACAACTGTATTTTCACATGTGTTAAGTGACAGCCACTTAAGAAATGTAGCCCTAGCTTATACACATTCAAGGCAGTGCTGATAGAAGAACTTTTTTCATGCACATATTTTTTTGAAACATTTGGAAAGGCATTTTTAGTGATAAGTTTTTTCTCTTTCCCAGTGTTTCAAGGTGCATCCCAACACCTTGGTCTCTAACTGATTTGCACACAGGCGGTTATCAGAATCACCAACCCACCAAAGTGAATTAAGGTAGAATAGAAGCCCTCTTCCTTCTGGCAGTTGGGGTTAAGTTAATTACTTAGCAGCAAAAAAATGTTTCTTTTCTCCTCATTTTTGGTTTGACAGTAGGTACTTGCCATAAGATTATTGTAATAATAATTTTAGAAAATGGCACTATTTGCAAATAACCCACTTAGTATACTTAGTAAAGTATGTGCTCCGTAGATAGTAGCTTTATTACTGAGATGCAAAGAGGAGACGTGTTATAAACCCTAAGAACTTTCTAAAATAAAAAAGTAGCAATACAGGTTTCTCAGGTTACACCAGAATAAGCACAAAACTTGATCTGTGACAACTGTATAACTATTGCCTTTTGGATTTCACTTTGGATATATGAATGATAGATTATTGTGATTTCTGTTTGTGTGTGTGTGTTTTTTTCTCTAAGGAAGGAAGTTTGTTAACATCCTGATATGCTTTTGGTATCTAACCAGTGCCAATATCCCCAGCGACACTTTAAGAGGAGCCAGTGTATTCCAGGTTAAATTGGGGGATCAGAATGTGGAAACTAAACAACTTCTTAGTGCAAGCTATGAGTAAGTATACTCTCATTGTTTCCTTTCTCTAGAAGATAGAAGGTAGTGTGAAACTATGAAAACTAAAGGATCTTTTAGGAAGAAAGTAATTGAAATTTGACAAGTTATTTCTGAAGAGAAAGGTCAGAAAGACACAGGATATGAAACAAGAATGTTAAGAAATTAGAAAGAGGGAATGTTGCTGAATTTAATAAGTGGTGTTTCAGCTACCTGTTACTGAGTAACAAACTGCCCCAAAACTCAGTGGCTTCAAACAGCCATTTATTTGACCTGCTATCTCACTGCTCAGAAATTCTTGATGGGCTCAGCTGTGGGGTTTTCTCTGCTTTCCTGGAGTCAATGTCACTGGATTCACTTCCACGATGGCTTCTTCACTCCCACCTGTGGCACCTTGGCACTTCTTGGCTTTCCCACAGTGTCTCATTCTCCAAGGTCCCTCTTTGCATCTTGGACCTGTGGTTGTTTCAGACTAGCCACATCTTTTACATGGTGTTCGGATTTCAAGATGTAGAAAGTGGAAGCTACTAGACCAACAGAGGGACTGCATCCAGAATTAGAATGACATTTCCACTATACTCTGCTGGTCAAAACAGTCACAGGCCCTGCAATGTTTAAAGGGGATGGAAAGACTGTACCACTTTATGGGGCAATGAACAGCAAGTCCACATTCCAGAAGAGCACATTGAGGGAAATATGGTTGTGGCCATCTTTGGAAAATAGACTCTGCCATAACTGGCATATGGACCACTCATTCTCTAGATACCTATTGATCTTCTGCATGCCACCTACTCTATTAGGGCTTCAGGTACAAAATGGAAGTGATACTGCCCTTAAGAAGATATAATCTAGTAGGATGTTAGCAACTTATTTAAAAGAGACATTACATTATACTTTTGTGCTAATAAAATTTGTAACAGTGAAATACTGGAGCAAATAAGTGGAGACAAAATTTAATATTAAGATAATGTTATTATATAGAATACTATTATTATACAAATTTGCTTTAAAATAACAAGCAAATCCCCAAAAATAGCCTAAGAAAGAAAATGTATTCTATTTCACTAAGGTAAAAGATAATTATATCCTTATTTTTTTCATGTTCCTTAGAAATATGTTTTCCAGTTTTGCTGTATTAGTAATTACTCAAAATATTTTTTATATTTAAAGAGTTAATCTGCTGAATTGGCTCTTTTGTATGACATAATTTATAAAGATCACTGTCATTTATACCAAACTTTGTCTCTTCTGGTGTTCCTTACTAAGACCATGGGCAACTCATAAACGTTTATGTTCAAGGTTGATTTAATGCATATAACCAAATTCTATTTATTTTTAAGTTGGTAACAGTATTATTTGAAAAAGTTTTTCCTGTATCTAGGTTATATATTTAAAGTGCTATTTGCATCACTGGAGTCCAGTTTATTTCTACTTGTATCAAGCATGTGTTGTAGCTAGTATTTTATTTTATTTTATTTTATTTTTTTGAGTTGGAGTCTCACTCTGTCGCCCAGACTGGAGTACAGTGGCCACTCCTGGCCACCACAGCCTCAACCTGCTGGGCTCTGGCGATCCTTCTGCCTCAGCCTTCCGAACAGCTGGAATTACAGGCGCACGCTACCACGCCCGGCTAATTTTTTGATTTTATTGTAGAGATGAGGTCTCGCCTGCCCAGGCGGGTCTCGAACCCACGGGCTCAGGCAATCCAATCACCTCAGCCTCCCAAAGGCACAGGATTACAGGTTGAGCCACCGAGCCTGGCTGTAGCTAGTATTATAAACAAAATAATATCCAAGTTTCTTTCAGGAGCTGGGATATGTTGAATGTAGATCATTTCATTAGAATACTCACTTTAGTTGAGAATGTACTTCAATATTGTGCATATACTTTTTGTGATTGAATTGGTAGGTTAAACTTTTTTTTACCATTAACCATTTGCTTGCTGCTAAAAGCTCCCCTACTATATACACTTGCAAATTATGAGGTTTTCTAAGAAGTATTTGGGTGTAAGATTCACATTATTTGCAATGTTCTTCCTAGATTTCAGAGGGAGTTTACACAAGGAGTAAAACCTGACTGGACCATTGCACGGATTGAACACTCCAAGTTGTTAGAATAATCTTTCTTGGAAAAATCAACTTATGGACTTTTAGCAATTGCTGTGAAAAACTAAGGAAGAAAAATTTTTGGATCATTTGATTTTCACTTAATCAAGTCTGTAAATTACTTTATGTTATTTTGAAATACTCCTTGCAGTATATTAACATGTTATAATAAAGCATTTTCCACAGATTGTTATCACCTTCTTTAAAAGTCAGAATTTTTTTAAAAACTACAATACATTGTTGGTGTCATATTCAGTATAATTTCCAATGCTACATGTATATGTGTAGATATACATGCAAACTATAATTTTATAGATATAATTTAAAATGTATTTTTAAAACTACCGAGATATTTCTAAATTAATAGTCCTTAAATAATTTTTTGTGGCCATTACATTTAATTACATTTATTCCTTTACTCCAAGTATGTGTAAGATTTATGTTAAAAAAAACACTGCTGTTCTTTGGTCCTCTTTGGACAATAGCTAGATGAGAAGGAATAGATGAAATTATAGCAGATTGGGCTCTGCAGAACTAAAATTCAGTGAATTTGAAGCATACTAAAGCACAAAGAGAAAAAGAATAAGATAGAATAGTGCCTTAGGCACCTGTGTTCTAATATACTATATCTGAAGTCCTAGATGTTGGGGCAGGGGAGACAAAAACAATGTTAAGAAGTAATGGCTGAAATGTTTCCTAACTGATGAAAACTGTGAACTCACAGATTCCAAGAAATTCAACAAGCAAGGTAATACACACATACACACACACAAATCTCATCAAGGTATATCATAATGAAGTTGTTGAAAACCAGAGAAAATTTTAATTGGAGTTGGAGAAAAAAGGCATATGCCATACAGAGAAATTAAGATAAGAATAACTACATATTTCTTTTTTTAAGGCACAAGTTAAGAACCTTGGCATAACATCTTGAAAGTACCAAAAGAAAAAAAATAACCTGTTGACCTAGAATTCTATATTCAGCAAAAATATTCTTCAAATAGGAAGGTGAGAAAATACTTTCAGACAGAGAAAAGATGAGAGAATGTATTGCCAATAGACATGTTTTATAAGAAATGTTAAGGACCAGTGAACAGAGAAGAGTTAAGAAATGGACCCATGCATATATGGACAGATTGACTTTTGACAGAGGGGCCAAAGTAATTCAATAAGGAATAGATAGTATTTTCAATACATGGATTAGCTGTATATCATAGGAGAAATAGACCTCAACTGTTACCTCACACCATATATAATTTTCATGCAAAATTTAGATTATAAAATGAATCAGACCTAAACAAAACTAAAACTAGAAATTCTAGGAAAAAATGGGAGAAATTATTTGCTATCTTGGGATTGGCAATGATTTCTTGGGACATAGAATGCATGAACCATGAAAGAAAAAAGTTCATCAATTGGAACTTACTAAAACTCTTTGAGAGTGACTGAGTCAATTTGTAGGAATGAAATAGCATGTATTAACTTTGCTAAACAAAATTAGCTGCATGCCATTCTGTTTGTCTTATTTTTTCCTCTTGTTCATGGTGTGTTAATTCTTGCCATAAGCAATATAGCAAAGAAAAAAATAATGTATGCCCCTTTCACCAACAGTTGCATAAAATGTCTATTTCAATTTATCTTGAAGCTTTTTATATTCTCGATTTTCATCTTGTACTTACAAGAAATAGAAGAGAAAGGCCATTCAAGAATTATATCTGAATACAAAAAAAATTTTTAATGCCATCAGTAAGAGTTAGAAAGCAATTCACAGATTGGGAGAAAATACATATATTTGTTGAAGGACTTGTATCTAGGACATATAAATAATGCTTAAAGCTCAATAATGAAAAGTCAAAGAGCCTAATAAATATTAGACAATAGGTTTTAATAAAAGATTCTTTATAAAAAGTATTCAAGTTGCCAAGGACACTTCATGCCTTTAGTCACTGATATGGAAAACAGAACTACAAGATACCACTACAAACCCACTAGGATGGCTTAAATAATAATAACTACTGCCAACACCAAGTGTTGATGACAATACAGAGCAACTGGAACTCTCAAACATTGTGAAGTACAAAATGGTGCAACCACTTTGAAAGATAGTTTGGCAGTCTCAAAGTTAAGTATACACGATTTTGTTCACAAAGGGTAAGGAGAAAAATGTGCACTGACCATAGGATTCAGTAATTCTACTCCTAGTTATTTACCCAAGAGAAGTGAAAACATGCAGCCACACTTTGTGCACGATGTTTATAGCAGCTTTTTAAAATGACTTCACCCAAATGTTCAGTAGATGAGTGGATAGACAAGTGAGTGCCAGATATAAAAGAGTACTTATTTTACTTATTGCATGATTCCGTTTCTGTGAAATTCTAGAAAAGGTAAAACTAGTCTACAATGACAGAAAGGAAATTGCCTGTCACTGAGGTAGAGATTGCAGGGATGGGTTTGGGGTGGGGAGTTTGACTACTAAGGTATACAAAGGAGGCTTTAAAAATTTTTTTTTCAGACACAGGGTCTTGCTATGTTCTCCAGGCTGATCTTGAACTCCTTGGCTCAAGTAATCCTCCTGCCTCAGTCTTCCAAAGTGTTGGAACTACAGACGTGAGCCACTACGCCTGCCCCAAAGGAGGTTTTGAGAGTGACAAAAGTTGTATTAATATATATCTTGATTGCAGTGGTGGCCATATGGTTTTATACAGTTGTGACTCATCAAACTGTACACTTAGAATGGGAGTATTTTATTATATTAACTATTATACCGATTCTATGCAAATTATGCCTAAATAAAGTTTATAGCAAGAAAATGTTTAGCAATAAAAATTACAGAAAAATAAGCTCCAATGATTTTATTTTTAGGAAGTATAAAAAAACTAATCTATATTTCATCTACTCTTAGATTTAATCTTCATGTAATTTAACCTAATCTCATATGAAATACATACAAATAGATAAGGTACCTAGCATTCAAAAGAAAAATGCAGCCAATTAAGCTATCACTTGCCATCAATTTTCAGAAGTGTCTCCAAAGATTTTTAAATAGATGAGAAATGCGTTATTTAGAACCAATATGGATTTTTATTTGCCAACTATACCTCAATAAAGCCAGGAGGAAAGAGTATCTGATGCCCAAATTATGGTCTTTTTATGTGGTTTCCCAATAAAACGGAACCAGCTTTGGGAACAATTTCAGGCTTTTGCAAAACAATAGATGAATGATTGAATAAATAAATAAGCAAGATTAGCCTGAGAGAGATTCTTGGGCCAGAAGGCAGAAAGCAAGGATACTATCCAAGATGACTGGAATAATGTTGAAAGGACACAAGGACCACCCTGAAGGGCTAATGTGACCACTGGTAAGAGTAGTGATCATCTGGGACTGGAATATATATATATATATTTTTTTTTTTTTTCTTTTTTTTTTGAGTTGGGAGTCTCACTTTGTCATCCAGGCTGGAGTGCAGTGGCATGCTCATGGCCACAGCAGCTTTGACCTCTGGGCTCAGGTGTGCCTTCCACTTCAGCCTTCCAAGTAGCTGGAACCACAGACATGCGTCACCATGCCTGGCTAATTATTATAGAGACGAGGTCTCTAAGTTGCCCAGAGACTAAGTTGCCCAGGCTGGTCTCGAACCCCTGGACTCAGGCAATCCTCTCGCCTCTGCCTCCCAAAATGCTAGAATTATAGACGTGAGCCACTGCACCCAGCATGAAACATATATTTTTAAAAGTTCCTAATAAAACTACAAACACAAACATTATTGGATAATTTTGGAAGTCTCTGGGGGTACTAACTCATTTTATTATTCTAAAACTTGATGAGAATGAAAAGTCAAGCATTTATTATGCCTTTCATGTACAAAATTATTCCAGCTATTTATTGCTGCATAACCCAAAATTTAGTAACTTCAAACAACAATCATTTATTTTATTCATGAATCTTGGGAATTTGGGCAGGGTTTGATTTGGCAATTGTTTTGCTCCCAGTTGTAGGGTAACTTGGGGATGTCCAGCCAAAGGGTAGGCTAGTGTGGAAGATTCAGCATGGCTTTACTCACATGTCTGGCACCTTACTGGGGATGACCAGGTGGCTGGATGCAACTGGGTCACTTTGGTCCCTCACCTATATTTAAATATTTTCCCCAAAATTATGTTAGTTGTGAATAAAATATAAATTGGCATATCCTCTGATTTCCCAGAAAAAATTTCCTGTCATATCAGTGTAACCAACTTGTCCCTGCTATAATGAATTGTTTCATGAAACATGTTGGCCATTTGAGTTTATAAGGTACATGCTCTAGGGTATTTCTCTTGACTTCTAGCGCTTATCCTATGAACCGTACAACCCAACTACTCAGTGTTTCTTTTTCATCTATCTTTCTGCTCTTGCAGCCTTTGCAAAGAAAGGACTTTGGACTTAAGCAGACACGCTGATCTACTTAACCACTTATCTTGTTAGATCTAATTAACTACTTAACGTTTTAGAAGCTAAAAAGCTTCCAAGAGATCTCTTTGATATAGACTTCTATTCTTATTTCAAAATTTCCATTGAGTAGGTATTCTTACGTTGACAGAATTCCAAAGTTGTAAATAACTCCAGAAATATATCAAGTATCAGTGTGTATATTACACTGAATTTTTAGTAATTTGACATGTCCTCAAGATAGTCACAGATTCAGCCACTTGAGCTAATTTGGCTTATGGTAAGAAATTGAATTTTATCACAGTGACTTATGTAGCCAGCCTTATATTTTCCCTACTTTTTAAATAAGATAAAACACATGAGCAAATTATATCAACTCTGAATTTGGGGTGTTCAAAAGATCTGTTGTGGTATAGGCACTTCTTGAACTACGGAATACTATTATGAGATTGTCTTTCATCAGGTAGGGGTAACAGTTTCTTTTGTACTAATGAGTGGTGATGTGATAGAAAGTAACACTTATAATCAGATAAATCCATTGGCAGAAAAATGCTGGTTGTTCTCAGCAGCAAGGTCTGCACTACATGCAGTACCATCATATTTAAAGATGATCCTAGTACATGATTTGGAGAAATCTTCACAAAATTGCTGAAGCTACAGTATCTAAACAAGGAGAAGAAATGGCTGTTTGATGAGTTACAGCCCCCAGAGGGGAACTTCATCTTCTTACACACCTACAGAACTGAACTGTGATGGTAATCTCGAAAGTGTCCATGAATTCTTATGTTCTTTCTTGCAAATATTCTGACCGCATGCATAAACCATAGATAATTCTTTAGTCATTTCTTGAATTATACAGAGTGAAGGTTTTCCGATACATGGGCCAGTTATTATGCGAATATATGTGGGAAAATTTTAGGGAGTCTTAAAAATAACTCTTCTGTATTTTATCTATAAGTTTTTATAGATAAAGATGGGACTTATATCACAAAGAAGAAAGGAATGTTCTTGTAAGAACCCCAAAGTACCATTTAAATATTAGGTCTTCTACTGGATAGCTGCCCAAAAGAAAAGAAATCATTTTACCAAAAATACATCTGCACTATGTTTATTCACAATGCATTGTTCACAATAGCAAAGTCATGGAATTGACCTAAGTGTCCATCAACTGTGGACTTAATAAAGAAAATGTGCTGCATATACACCATGGAATACTATGCAGCCATAAAAAAGGAATGAAGTCATGCTCTTTGCTACAATATGGATACAGCTGGAAGCCATTATCCTAAGAGAATTAACACAGAAGCAGAAAATCAAATACCTCATGTTCTCACTTATAAATGGGAGTTAAATAATGAATACAGATGGCTATAAAGATGAAAACAACAGACACTGGGGACTCCCAAAGGAGGGAGAGAAAGGCGGGGTCAAGGATTGAAACACTACCTCTTATGTACTATGTTCACAGTCTGGGTGATGGGTACACTACAAGCCCAAACCCCAGCATTATGCAATATACCCATGTAACAAACCTGCATACATACCTCCTGAATCTATAATTTAAAACTATGTGAATAAATAAATATTGGGTCTGTGAAGAGATTTTAAGATGAACAGAAATTCCCACTTCTGAATTGCTTTAGTAAAACAAGGCAAGTAAAGTTCACTTTTCCTCAAAGCCTCTAAAATTTATATCCTCAAGTATGTTTTTTTCACTATTTTCTTTCACATAATTGCACAACTAAACACCTTTACTTTAAGACACAGCTCTTTTCCCCCTCTTCTGTACTTATTACCAGTCAACTCACCTTGTTATAGCCGGATTGCGAAAAATGACACCAGCATGCAGAGAGGGTCAAATTACGAGTCCTTTATTGATGTCGGCAACTGAGAGCAGATAGTGTCCAGAGAACTCTTGGCTCCAAACAAAGTGAGCAGGGGGGTATATAAAGGCAGAAGTTACATAAGTTGTACAGTTCGATTAATATTTCTTGGCAAAACATTTGATTGCGAAGGGGTATAGATAGCTCCAGAATTTGTGCACCTAGGGAGTCTCCAAGTACCAAGGGGCACCGGAATGTAGGTGTGCAATATGATTACGGGAAGGTTACATAAGGGAGTTATTTCTAGGTTAACATGGAAGATCTGTGACAAAATGGAGTTACTTATATCAAGCTAGCTATTACAGGTTATTATAGGTTTTTCAGATTAGATATTTCATATTTCATTCATTTCATTTCCCCCTTTTACTTGTTCATGAGTCAATGTGTTGACTCATCAGTCAGAAGTATATTATTATACTACGGTCTCATTTACAGGAGTTTTACAGAATTGATTCATTGATTGACAAAACAGATAATCCAATTTATTAGGCAGGGCCCAATAAGTAGACCAAGGAGAAGGAGTATGAGGAGGAGTCTAATTAGACTAGTGACAAGAGTTGTTAACCATGGGTTCCAATCAAACAAGGCTTGAAACCAGGATTTATTATGTTCTCTTTCTTTTAGTTGTTTGTCTAAATTTTCTTGGACTTGTTGAAGAGTATCTTTAATAACTCCGGATTTGTTGGCATAAAAGCAACAAGCTTCTCCAAGGGCTACACAGAGTCCACCTTGGAATAGAAAAAGTAAGTCTAGGCTGCTATGATATTGAAGGACAACTTCAGCTAGGGATTCTACCTGGTCATGGAATTGGTCCATGGCAAACTGCAGATTTCTTAGGTCAGCATCAATTTCTTGGGCAAGGTTAGATAAACCCATTTCCCTGTGGACCAGAGCGGCAGTGCCAATCACAGCTGTTCCCTCTATACTTAGTCTGATTAAGGTGGGTACTACTGAGGGAACAGCGCGTTTTGAATGGGCAATTTGAAGAACAGGGGGATTGAGTAGAAGAATTCCCTCAGGACTGCTATAAGCATAAACCTGAGGCAGCACATGAACAGTGATATGTAAGGTAGGCTGATTAAACCTTTTGTAGAATCACACTTAGTAAGTCCTGGGGAACAGCCAACCAGGTGTTGTCAGAAGCCACGTAGGCCATGGATTCAGCCATAGATGCGATGAGAGACAAGTTACAAATATCAGAGAATGGAGAAGTTGTTAGACTGTGACCTGGAGTTATGAGACAAGAGGCTTTACTGGTTACATCTCCTAGAGTAATGTGAACAATTTCTGGGATGCAGTTAGTTTTCCAGATGACAGGACTTTCAACTCCTATGCCCACATAGTAAAGGGGTTTTGGCTTTAGCCAAAGCCAACAATCTGAGACCAACTGGGATATAATAACATTAAGTAGATGGTGCATATTAGTTAATACAGGAAAAAGACTAAGAGGTTGACAGGTCAGGTTTGGGAGCGGTCGAGGTGAACTCAGGAGTTGTTGGAATGAACCTGGGGTTGTGATTTGGTTGGCAGAAAGCAGAGGCTGAGGTGGCAGCTGGTGGTAGCTGGATATGGGATCCTTCAGCTCTGCCAATGGCCGTATTGGTTTGGCCAGGCTTTATGGGCGATTGTTTGCCACCAGATGGTGAATAAGGCACCATGGTCATACCCATTCATATAGAGTCATATACCCCAGTATTTCCTGTACTCCAGGAATAATGGAGAGGATTAGTAACCTTTATATATATAGTTTGTCCCAGGCCAGCACCCAGCCAAAGTGTGATTTAGATGGGTCATTAGGCACCCCCAATGTAGGTTGCAATGGTGACGCATTTCCAGTCTAGGCAAAAGAAGTCATTTTCCTGATTACTACTGTGGTCAGTGGGGTTACTGGGGCAGATAAACATCCACATCCTTTACATAATTGGGGAGTGCCCACTATTTGCATGATTTGCTGTAGTAATGATTTTGTATACTGTGTCTACCATTCAGGCTTCCAGATTCACATTCCTTTTCTATTTGTGCCAGGTCAGGAAGGTTTACTTTAAATTGAACCAGAGATGAACCATGGGTCCAGTTTTGGATTGCTAGGACCTTTCCTGACGTAAAAGAGGTTAAAGAAAAGGTATAGGCAGTACAGTAAGTCATTCCCAGAGGGGGGAAACAAATAAAGAAGCAACACCATAACATAGTAGGGCAATAACACATCCTATGCATAGGAGATAAGATAGCATTAACAGAGACTTTTTTGCCACATTTCCAATCTGCAGGAACTATAGTAAGCAATCCTATGCCAAAACCCAAAACAAGTGGGATTATAAAAATAAGAGGTAGAGGCTGAGTACAATACATGTAAAGAAATTAGCAACCAGTTTGTTTGATTCTCACAGTTTAGGTGTACGTTGAAAAGTGACTTTGACAGGGTTTTTGGAGTCCTTGGTTGCAGTCCAGGTGGCTGAACGGTGGCTGTTTTCCCTTGTTGAACGAGGGAGTGGATATTTGGGGTCCCTTGCCACCGCAGTGTAGTCAATGCCACAAACTGGTGGAGTTAGGTCAGTTTCCTTGGCCCTTTTGACTTGGGTATGGTGAATCCAGGCTGGTATCTCATCAACATTGATTGCTGTTGGAGTGGTGAGGATGACGAGAAACAGTCTCTTCCAGGCAGGAGTTAGTCTTTCTTTCTGGAACTTTTTGATGAAAACCAGGTCGTCGGGTTGGAATGGATGACAAGGTGTGAAGGACGGAGTAGGCAGGACAGCACAAACACTGGAGTGTACAGTTGCCTGGACCTGTTGTAAAGACCGGAGATACTTTAACAGGGATTGGTTAGTTATTTCTTCCAGAATGGTATCCCACAATTGAGGTAACAGAGGAGGGGGTCTCCCAAACATAACTTCATGTGGAGTAAACCCAGTTTTATATGGGGTGCATCGAATATGGAGAAGAGCTATAGGCAAAAGATTTACCCATTTTCCACCGGTCTCTATTATTAATTTGGTTAAAGTAGATTTCAGAGTACCTGCCCAGAGCTTTGTGGTCAGTAAGCACAAGGCAACTTCCAGTTTATGTTTAGTGCCTTACTAACCAGTTGTACTATGGATGAGGTGAAGGCAGGACCGTTGTTGGAGCCAACAGAGAGGGAGAGCCCAAACTTAGGAATAATTTCATTTAATAAAAACCTGGTAACGATCATTGTGGGATTTTTTTAGTGGCAAAGGCTCTACCCACCCAGAAGAAGTATCTATAAATAATAAGTAGTTGTATCCCATGTGAGGAGGTTTTATTTCAGTGAAGTCTACCTCCCATTTTTCTCTGGGGGTCACTCCTCAAGCCCTAATGCCAACCGGAGGTCTGGGCCCTTGCTTCACATTGACTTGGGGACAGGCTGGGCACATGGCGGCTGCCATTGCAGCTATGCTTTTTAAATCATTAATATGATAGAAACGATTTGACAGTTCAGTCATTTGGGTACCTCCCAAGTGGGTGGTAGAATGTAGTTGTTTTACCAAGACATGGCCCAGAGCTTCAGCTAGAATAAATTTAGAGTCCTTGATCCACCATCCAGTGGTGTTTTTGTATGCTCTCTCTACGTCCACCTGTTTCTCTTCTTCCTGGATATAGGTGGACTGTTTTGGGAGAGAGAGAGAGCTGGAAAAATTTTAGTTAGCAGTATTGTCAGGGGTTCAACTGGGAGTTCTGCTGCCTTCTGAGCCGCCTGATCTGCCAGGCAGTTTCCAGTAGCTTCTGGAGTGTCTGAGTGCTGATGTCCCCTGCAATGAATCACGGCAACCTCTTTGGGTAGCTATATAGCCTCCAACAGGGCCAAGATTTCCTCTTTATTCTTTATAACTTACCTGCTGCAGTTAGAAGACCTCATTCCTTGTAGATCATGGCATGCACATGAAGTGTAGCAAAAGCATACTGGCTGTCAGTGAAGATGTTTACCAGCTTCCCTATTCCCAAACACAGGGCCTGAGTGAAAGCAATTAACTCAGCCTTTTGAGCTGAGGTACCTTGAGGCAATGCCTGTGACCAGATTACATAATGAGCCATAGTTACGGCTGCACCAACCTTGTGAATTCCCTCTATTGCCAGGCTACTACCATCTGTGAACAGGTCAGCACCAGCCTGGCTCAAGGGAGTGTCCCGAAGATTGGGCCGGCTGGCCTGAGAGATGTCCAACATGTCTTCACAGTAATGAACTGGCATTTCTGGATTGTCATCTGGCAGTAGGGTGGCTGGTTGAGGCATTGTATAGGAGAGAAAGTTAATCTAGGTTGGTCAAGCAAGAGGTTTTGATTCTGGGTGATGCGAGCATTTGACATCCAGTGACCAGAGACTCCTTGGAGCAAAGTCTAAACAGCATGGGGAATAGTTAAAGCCAGGTTCTGACCGAAAGTCAAATTTATCTGCCTTCTTAACTAGAATGGCAATGGTGGCAATGGCCCGAAGGCAAGAGGATTAGCCAGAGGCCACTGGGTCCAGTCTTTTTGACAAGTAAGCCACCAGTCACCTCCATGGTCCTAGGGTCTGAGTGAGAACCCCTTTTGCAATTCCCCGCTGTTCATAAATGAACAAGTGAAAAGGCTTGGTAACATCCAGAAGGGCTAGAGCCGGGGTTTGGGTCAAAGCTGTTTTCAACTGCTGGAATCCTTGTTCCTCTGCAGCAGTCCAATTCAGAGGCTGATCCCCAGCCATGGCTATGTACAAAGGCTTGACAATTTCAACAACCCTGGGATCCACAGTCAACAATACCCTGCTTCCCCCAGGAATTCCCATACCTGTTTCTTCATGGTAGGTGTGGAAATTTGAAGAAAAGCTTTTTTCTGGGCTGAGGTTAGGGATCGTTTACCTTCTTTTAGTCAGTATCCCAGGTAGGAAACTTCAACTGAGCAGAGCTGTGCTTTCCTTGCTGACACACGGTAGCCCAAGTCTTGAAGAAGCTATAGCAGAGCTTTAGTATCTTGTAAACAAGTGTCCAAGTTTGCAGCTGCAAACAAGAGATCATCAACATACTGGAGTAAAGTGCATTCAGGGTGTAGGGTATGAAACCTTGACAAATCCTGTTGCAAGCCTTCCCCAAAGACAGTTGGAGAGTTCTTGAAACCTTGTGGTAACCGGGTCCAGGTTAACTAACTGGTGTCCCCTGAGTCAGGATCTGTCTATTCAAAAGCAAAGATAGGTTGACTGATAGGGAATAAAGGAACAGAGAAGAATGCATCCTTCAAATCCAGTACAGTATATACCTGATGTTGAGGAGCAAGCAGACTGAGAAAATTACATGGGTTAGGAACAGTAGGCTGGATAATTTCAACCCACTTATTAACTTCCCTTAGGTCTTGAACTGGTCAGTAATCAGAAGTTCCCAGTTTCTGAACTAGCAAAAAAGGGAGTATTCCATGCCGATTTTCATGGGGTTAAAATATCAGTGGCTAAGAGGCTTTTGATATGAGGAGCAATTTCTTTCCAGGCCTGTAAACTCACAGGGTACTGGCGAATGGGAAGAGGAGTTGCCAATGCTATTAAACTTACCACCACTGGAGGGTGATGTTTCATCAATCCTGGTGGGTTGGTCTCTGCCCAGACAGAAGGAAACTCCTGTTGCAACTGTAGAAGTAAACTTGATGGAACCTTTTCAGTAGAGAACTTAGAAGTTAAAAGTTATTCTTCAGAGAGTGGAACTGTAGCCGGGCTCAGTGGCTCAGTGGCTCAGCCTGTAATCCCGTCCCTTTGGGAGGCTGAGGTGAGTGGATTGCCTGAGCCTGTGGGTTCAAGACCCACCTGTGCAACTTGGCGAGACCTCATCTCTACAATAAAAAAAAAAATAGCCGGGTGTGGTAGCACGTGTCTGTAGTTCTAGCTACTTGGAAGGCTGAGGCGGAAGGATTGCTGGAGCTTAGCAGGTCAAGGCTGCGGTGGCCGGGAGCAGCCACTGCACTCCAGTCTGGGCGACAGAGTGAGACTCCAACTCAAAAAAAAAAGCATCTGATAGGCAGTAGGAATAAACATTTCAGTTTTGTCAGGTGAAAACACAATGGTGGCTCTTAACTTTCAAAGTAAGTCTCAACACATAAGAGAGAACAGACAATCTGGAGCTATTAGAAATGAATGAGTGACTTGCTTTTGCCCCAAATTGACAGTCCAGTTGGAAGTGAACTTGCAATTAGTAACTGCCCCCATTGCCCCTTGCACCAAAATTTGCTTTTTAGACATAGGTCCCAGTGGTGTTTTCAGGACCAAATGTTCTGCTCCAGTGTTCACTAAGAGTTGAACTGGGTGGCCACCCCTGTTACAAAGGGCTCTAGCCCCGTTAGTCCAAATCATTTCCAGGCTCTCCAGTAGAGGGTAGGACCAGAACTGGCTTAGAGTTCTCTATCTTTGGGCAACGAGGGCAATCTTTTACCCAGTGACCAGTTCTTTGCAATATGCACATTGATTTTTGGCTAGCCAGATGCATCCCGTTTCTTTTTGTTCCTTTTTAGTTTCTCCCATTGTTTTATGTGCCAACTTTGAACCAGGTTGGAAAGCCTGGATGGCAGTGACTAATATTTTTGTTTGCTGTTTTGTTGCTCTGTCTGCTCTTTGGGCCTTCTGTTTCTGTTTCTCAGCATCACAGTTATTATATACCTTTTGGATTACTTTGAGTAGCTGAGAAATGTTCAGTCCTGCAAAACCCTCAAGTTTCTGCAACTTCTTTCGGATGTCAGGGGCTGCCTGAGCCACAAAAACCAAATTGATAGCCCAAGCATTCTCGGGTGCCAAGGGGTCAAATAGGGTGTAGGTATGAAACGTCTCCTGAAGATGTACAAGAAATACTCCCAGCGACTCCTCGAGGCTCTGAATGATCTCGGTAGTTTTAGAAATATTAATAGGTTTCTGGGCTGCTCCCTTTAAACCAGCCAACAGAGTCCAGTGATAAATATCTAATGCCTTGGACCCTGCCAAAGTGTTAGAGTCCCAATCTGGATGGGAGGAGGGGAAAACTTCATTCAGCATTTCCTGGTTTTCCTCCTCCGTACCAGCAGCTGAAGCCAGAACAGATTTCTTGGTTTCTGCCCTGATACATTCCCATTCCTCAGAAGTAAACAAAGTCAGGAGGAGCTGCTGGCAGTTGTCTCAGGTAGGGCGATGAGTTTGCATGACTGACTCCATTAAGGAGAGCAGAGCCTGTAGTTTATCAGTGAATGGCAGGGTTTGATATTTCCAATTATATAGATCAGAGGTGGGAAAAGGAGTATAAACCAAGAAAGGCCGTTTGGTTTGATCCGACCCCTGAGGAGGGGCAACTTCCTGAAGGGGAAGAAGGGGAGCTGGATTGGTCTGAGATCAGAGATGGTGGCCAAAGGCAGAGAGGGCAAAGGGGAAGTAGAGAAAGTGATGGTGGGTGAAGAAGCCTGAGGATTATATGGTGGGGGACCAGAAGTAACCGGGTCCTCAAGGGGATCTTCAGTAGAGGGGGTAAAACAGGTACAAACCTGTGGAGGTAGGAGTTAGGGGGGATGGAAAAGGAGGGACACAGACTAGGGACTTAGAAACAAAGATGTGACTGGGGTTTCAAAGGAACATGCCTTTAGCCATGGGGGTGGATTTTGGACTAAACTTAACCATTGGTCAATATAGGGAAACTGGTCAGGGTGGCCAGAAGACCCCATAATGACCTTCCAAACAGACCTGGTGACATGAACATCCAGAGACCCGGTGGAGGACCATCCTACATTCAATGAAGGCCGGTCAACTTCACAGAGGGCCCAGAGCCTGCCTTTTGAGAGATGGACACTGTAATCCTACATGAACTTGACAGAGAAGTTCTTTATCATACAGTCCAAGGGACTGGGGGGTTTGGATACCCGTTGTCCCATTTTGTCAAAAACCAGTAAATTCAGGAGACGCCTGATAAGGATCAGAACTCCAACCACAAAAAGATAAGTAGTAAGGGCCAGAAGAAGTTTCTGACTTGATGACCAATTCAAGGAGCAACAGGAGCTAAAACACAAAGAAGGGAAGAAGGCCAAGGATGACAGGGATATAGAAATACCATAAGCAATCAGAAGTCAATCAGTAGTCAAAGCAGTTACCCAAACAGAAACCAGATACTAAACTGAGACACTGTTCTACCAATGTCTTGGGTCACTGAACAGAGTTTAAGGAGAGGCCTCGTCAGGCTCCGACCTCCTTAACAAAGTTGTGGCCACATACAAATTAAACAAATTCTTACCTCCTAGGAGGAACACAGTTGAACTCAGGAATTTTGAAGCAATGGGAAACTGGTAGTAGTTCCAACTTCCTCCAAGCCAGATGAGAGGTTATGGGGCCCTGGAATGTCCTAGGGGGTGCCTCCCCTACACCTTCCCCACCAAGCTGGAGAGAGCTGGAGAGAGGCTGCCTCCTAAGGCTGGCAACTATTCTCACTGGGGTCTCCAAATGTTATAGCCAGATTGTGAGAAATGATGCCAACATGCAGAGAGGGTCAAGTTATGAGTCCTTTATTGATGCTGGTGATTGAGAGCGGACTAGTGTCCAAAGAACTCTTGGCCCCAAACAAAGTGAGCAGGGGGTATATAAAGGTAGAAGTTACATAAGTTGTACAGTTTGATTAATATTTCTTGGCAAAACATTTTGTTGTGAAGGGATACAGATAGCTCCAGAATCTGTGCACCTAGGGAGTCTCCAAGTACCAAGAGGCACAGGAATGTGGGTGTGCGATATGATTATGGGAAGTTTATATAAGGGGGTTATTTCTAGGTTATCATGGAAGATCTGTTACAAAATGGAGTTACTTATGTTAGCTAATTATTACAGGTTATTATAGATTTTTCAGATTAGATATTTAATATTGTATTCATTTCACCCTTTCCTCTTGCTTTTCAACTTTAAATTGCTGTTCTGAGAGATCTGATGTTCTATAAAAATTGAATTAACAAAGGTAGACATAGTGGCATGTTTATTAACATAAAATGACACTGTTATCTATCTTTATTTATAGATGATTCCTCCTGGGACTTTAGAGGAATGACAGGGAATTGCTAGGTGCTAAGTCTTGCCTCAGAGCAGCATAAGTGGACAAATGTTAGATAATTATCTTTTTGTTTCTTGTAAAATGTGGCTCAATGTTTCCTTCACTGGCTTTTCTGCTTGTAGCAGTTACTGTTGTCCTCAACCACGGGCTCTTTCTTTTTAAAGGACAGAAGACTTTTGGTCTTATTTTTAACTTGGGACCAAATACTTTATCTGAAGAGTCATAAGCTTGGTTTAATTTTTAGCTAGCTTACTTTTTAAAGTTTGATGAAAAGGTTTAGCCACGTGTTGGAACTCTCCTACACTGGCAATTTCACATTCCATCATATTATTTCTGATTAAGTTCCCAGTTTCAGGTCTAGGCCCACTTTCAAGGAGATATAATAAGGCTCCATTCATTTCAAAAATTGGGTCTACTCCAACTGATACTTTCCTGAAGCCTATTGTTAAAGTCTCTTATTAATTCATCTTTGTTCAGTTATCCATAAAGGAAAAGCTCCGTGTCCCTATGTAGTACATTTCATATATACATGTATATTTGCCCTTTTAAAGCTATTTTGTTTTACTTAAATACACAGCTGAGTTATGTAAATCTCTCCCTGGTACTTCCCATCCTGCTACTTTTAACCCCATTTACTTTTTAAGAGGCTAGCAATTAAGCAAGCTAATTATATAAATTAAATAGTACAGTATAGCATGTGTCTAACAACATTCTGAATTCTGCAGCAAATTTGTATTGGTCTTAATGATGCTTTCAAAAGTTCTTTAGTTATAACCCTTAACCAACCCTGCTCTAGACCAGGGTTTAAATTCAACTTCTACTGATTCTGCTTTCCGGTCTAGTAAATTTCAGGAGCTATTGTTCAATGGCCTTTTCTGAGAAAAGGGTATCATGTTTAGGAGGCTAGGAGCAGAAGAAACAGAAAGGATGTGAGAAAGTGATAAAGATTTTATATCATATACAGGGGGGGAACCCCCCCAAAACCCTGGAATTTATTTATAAAAATTGTGAATCTATTCTTACAGGTTTAAATTTCATTTTCAAAGTACTCTCTATTTGGTGCAATACACCCATTAATATGCTTTTTCTGCTGCTCAAAACAGTTTTTGAACTCAATTTTGATGCCTTTTAGTGCTTCTGCCATTTTTTGTTTCGCCTCTTCCACATCACCTAAATGTTTCCCTTTGAGGACTTTCATCTGCAGAAACAAAAAAAAGTCAGGGCAAAATCAGGTGGATGGGGCATGGAGGTCATGCTGTTTTTTGGTCAAAAACTGCTGAACACTCAGTGTGGTGTGGGGAGGTCACTTGTAAATCACCCATCATGGAATGGGCAAACACATTGAATCTACCAAAAAAAATTTTACTGAAGCCAAATGCAGCCTCTCTCAACAATATTAGCTGCTTCACTGATGCTGATGGGTTCTAGAGCACCTACCTAGCAGGGGAATCCTATATTACAAGGTGCCTGTCCTCCAAAAAATAATTCTAGGTTTTTTTGGACCCCCCTCATATATATAGAAGGTAGTTCAGAAGACTTGAGTGATAGTGAATGAAAGTCTTTGAGAGAGATGATCTTGTAATCAGTGTTTGTTTTGAGGCGTCAATACACCAAAGAAATTGACTACTGAATTGTAAATATTCTTATTTTCCCAAACTCTACTTAAATGTATTAATTTTGAATATCAGAAGTTCTCCCAAAGTAGCCATTTAAGTTGAAAATATTTTTGCCATACTAGGGTGAACACATGAATTAGTATTATAGTGTGAACTCATATAAAAAGTAGGACTTGTGCCAATGAGAAGTTATGACTTTAATTTAGAAAAATTCATGACAAACAGGAAAGAAGCCATTATAGTCAATCAAAATATGTGCTAAAGAATGGTGTCTCAGGCTAACTGGTCAACCAGAGGCTAAGAAGGGACTATATGATGAATGACCTGACAATTTTTATCTTCGTATTGGGACTAAACAAAAACACCTTCTTTCATTAATTGATGAAAGAGGAAGTATCCCTATGAAGATGTTTGGGGGACAAAAGGCAAATTTTGATCATGGCTAATGGACCTCTAACTCACATGGATTAAATTGGAGACTAAGTGGTGCTATTCATCTATTCCCTGTGAAGAGCCTCTTAAATATTCAAAGGATAAAAGACTCTCAAAGACAAAGCAAC
Organism: Carlito syrichta; assembly: GCF_000164805.1. NCBI lineage: Eukaryota > Metazoa > Chordata > Mammalia > Primates > Tarsiidae > Carlito > Carlito syrichta. Next base: position 502,864 of record NW_007256305.1, read on the forward strand.
AGAAAGAAACATTTTGAGCCAAGATTCTGTGCTAATTGACACACTAAAAGCAAAACAAGGACACACTTGAATAATGAAGCTGATGGCCAAAAATATATGTCACTAAACCAACATTTCTAAATACCCTATACAAAGACCTTTTGGCATTGGAATCCTCCTTTTACAAAATAAATTCCACAATAAGTGCTTAGTGAAAGAGTCAGGGCACAGGTCAATATTGAGAAAGAAATGCTTGGAACAAATCTGAACAATCAACGAAATCTAGACCCAAGGGACTGGTGAGCAAACCTGAATATTGTTGAGGACTTCAAAATAACCTTGGTGGACCTTGGAATTGTCAGAACATGAGCCCATCACTCAAAAAGTAATATAAAACCTTTAATTTGATTTCTTACTTAAGTAAGGGAGGGGCCTGCTGGTCAGGCATACTCTTGTGAGCAAAGCAGACCTCTGATCTTACAGAGGATTTTTGAGGAAGAGTTTGCTGTGTTAGTTCAAGTGGTGGGAGTGGAATCCTGTCAGTTTCATTTCAGATGTTGTTTTCCTGTCTACATGTTCCGTGTGGCTCTTCTCATTTCTTCCATTTCTCTCCTATGTTCATGGTTTCCTCTATTACTTTAAAGCTCTCTTCTGCTAATATTACCACTTCTATCTTTTTTTTTTTTTTTGAGTTGGAGTCTCACTCTGTCACCTAAGCTGGAGTGCAGTGGCATGATCACGACTCTCGTCAGCCTCAACCTTCTGGGCTCAGGTGATCATTCTATCTCAGCCTCCCGAGTAGCTAGGACTACAAGTGTGTGCCACCACACCCAGCTAATTTGTTCTCATTTTTTGTAGAGATGAAGTCTGGCTATGTTGTCCAGGCTGGTCTAAAACTCCTGGGTTCCAACAATCCTTTCACTTTGGCCTCCCAGAGTGCTGGGATTACAGGTACTCGCCATTGTTCCCAGCCTCTATCATTTTAAAATCTCTTTTTGGTAACTGATTTTTGTTTTGGCTATGGGTCTTCTTGCTTCTTGGTTGGTCTACTAATTTTTTTTTTTTTGAGTCAGCGTACCACCTTGTCGCCCAAACTCTTGGCCACCACAACCTTGACCTGCTAGGCTCAGGCAATCCTTCCACCTCAGCCTTCCAAGTAGCTGGAACTACAAACGTATGCCACCATGCCTGCTAATTATTTTTTTGATTTATTGTAGAGATGAGGTCTCACCAGTTTGCCCAGGCTGGTCTCAAACCCTCGGCTCAGACAATCCTCTCATCTCAGCCTCTCAAAGTGCTGGAATTACAGGCATGAGTCATCACGCCTGGCTGGTTGGTCTAGTCATTTTTTTACTGGATGCTGAACTGCACAAATTGTACTTCATTGAGTATCTAGGTACTGTCCTGCTTTAAAATAATGCTAAGATTTATTCTGTTAAGTAGGCAATTAATTCATCCATGGTTCAATTTTATTCTCTTAGGCTTTTATTCAGCTTTGTTAGGGTCTATCTAGAGTGGCTTTTTTACTCTAAGGAGAGTATAGTCCCATGATTAAATAAAAATTTATGAGGTCTCTACTGGATGCCCTGAGTGATCAAACAGGACAGGACTCACCATGCTGGCTAGAGGGAACTCAAATAAATTCCCAGCACTACAGGAGCTCTGGGAACAGTTCATTTCACAGCTGTTAGTCACCTTTTGCTTGACTTCACAGTCTCACCTTGGGTGCTCATGACTAAGCCTTCACTAAAAACTCAAGGAAATGTCTACAAAATTTCTGGAGTTCTTTTCTACATGGCTTGCTCCTCTCTGCATCTTTGCCGTCCATTTCCCAGTCTCTTCAGACTCTCTGAATCCCTATGTCTGTCTCCTCAACTCAGCAAGTTCACCATGTTCTGTTTGGGTGGTCCAGAAAGTGCCCCATGGAGAAATCTGGGTGATCACAGGATCTGCCTTGTTTCCCTTCCTTCATAGATAAAAATACTGTGCCTCTTATTGTCCAGTTTGAGTACAGTCGTTTTGCACAATCTGTTCATTTGTTAAGTCTTTAAGGCATCAGGGTAAATACAGTCTCTTTACTATCACAGCCAAAAGGCAAACTTTGACATGTTAAAATAAGCTTTTAAAGCGCATTCTGTGTTGGTTACAGAGGAAGAAAACTGTTGCGATCAGGTTCACTGGATTTGTCTAACTTAGGAAGACTGAGGCTTCACTGACTGGCTGACTTTCAGAGCCAGGTCCACTGAGGTGGCTACATCATCAATAAGACGGCCTGATCAGAAAACCTGAATACCCTCCTAAGACCAAGAACTCATTAGATGTTCTTTGTCCCAATAATGTGCCTTGCCATGACGCGCAATGCCATAGGAAGAAGTTAGGAAGGTCTACTTTTGGGTGGCTTGCCATGCTCTTCTCAGCACCGAGCATAGTCCCCAACATAGAAAACTCTCCAAAATACTTGCACACTGATAGGTGATGAATGTCTCCAGATGGCTAGGTTCCTTAGACTATTTTCCATAAGGACTCATTTGCTCTCCTAGAAGCATAGCTATGAGCCACACAATAATGCATCTAAAACTCCTGAGTGGTTTTTTAAAAATTTACCTGAACTTAACTTTTTAAAAACTTTTTATTAGAAAAAATGTCATACATACTGGAAAGTTGAAAGAAGAATATTGTATTAGCCAGGGCTCCCCAGAGAAGCAAAACTTCTTTCTTTCTATCTATCTATCTATCTATCTATCTATCTATCTATCTATCTATCTATCTATCTATCTAATCTATCTATCTACCTTCATCGACATCATCTATGTATCTATCTCTATCATCTATCCATCTATTTATCTATCATCTATCCATCTATCATCTATCTATCTCATATCTATAGACAGATGGATAGAGACATACATTTCTATCAAGATTTTATATATATATATACATATACATACATCTGGGGGTGCTGAAAATGTGTACATGTTTTAAGAGATGTTATCTAGGTATTGCTTTTCAAAGTTGAACTAAATTATGGTAGCAATGTGCAGTATGACATTTGCTCAACCATGCTTCCACCATTTTCTTTGACTGTCCTGCCTGTCACATGATGAAGTTAGCGTTCATTTGATTAATGCCATCTTTTGAGCAAACGTCATACTTAAAATGTGTATACAGTTTTTGCTCCTCCTGTAATATAGAAACATATATAATCTATAGAGAAATTTAGCATTCAAGTAGTAGTTGAAATGTTAATCTCATCCAACAAAAAATGTTTTCACAGAAACATCTAGAATAATGTTTGACCAAATATCTGGGTACTACTGGCCTAACCAAATTGACAAAATTAAGTGACTGTTTTTCTTGTTTTAACCACGGGTATGATACATAACTATGAACTCTCCACTTAAATTCAACAAATGTGAACATTTTGCATATTGTGTCATCTCTCTCTTTTTCTGTTTCACTCTTTTTTCTGTCTCTGTACATACACCCTCTACCCCATCAGTTTTTATTTAAACAATTTGAAGGTAAGTTTCAGACACCATATAGTACTTCAATCCTAAACATTTCAACATGTGTTTCCAAAGAATAAGGATATTATTCTATGCAACCGTATGAACATTAGCAATAATTCCATGATGTCATCTAATATTTAAGCCAAATTTAAGATCCCACCAATTGTCTTTAAAATGACTTTTTAAACCAAGATCTTTTTAAACCATGTTGTATTTGGTTATGTCCCTTTTTAGTCCTTTCTAAAAATCTAAAATCATCTCCATCCTGTTTTACAGCATTGCAATTTTGAGAAGTCTAGCATAGTAGACCTACAGCATGCTCCACATCCTGAATGTGCTTGACTATTACAGAATCATGTCTGTAAACTGGGAGTTAGGGCAAAAGGCCTTATTAGATTCAGGCTAAACATTTTTGGCAAGAATATCTTGTAAGTGAATTGTGTATTTCTTATTATATTACATCAGGCAGTATACAATTTCTCGTTGTCCCATTGTTCAGGATGGTGATTATGAGAACTCTTAGTTCTCATCTTAAGGATCATTTTTTCCCTTTACAATAAATAACTAATTTGTGAAGTCATACTCTGTCACCTTGTAAACACTCTGCTCACAAGTAACCTTCCACAGGTGGTGGTAGGGTGAATAGTGACCCCCACGAAGGTGTTCATGTCCTAATCCCTGGAACCTGGGAACACATCGTCTTATGTTAGGGCTCAGAAAACAATACCCTATGAAGCCCTCGACAGCAGCCTCAAAAACAAAAGTTTTTCTCTGACCTTCTCCTGCCTTCCTGTCTTTTAGTCCCTTTCTCCTCACTGTGCCGCCTCCCCCAGCCTAGCCATAGAAACTAGAATGAATCCTTTTTTTCCAAGATAGGCCATATAAGCTAGAACCCCTCTTCTCTAAAGCCAGTCATAAAACCAAAAAATATTTCTCTAACTTTCCCCTGCCTTTCTGTGTAAAAACTGGCCATAAAGGAATTATCTGGCCCTACTTTTTTGACTGCAGGTATAAGATCCTATTCCAAGGAGGGTCCTGTCCTATAAGCAGAGGGAAGAATTGCTGCTTAGAGGCCAAGAAGAATCTAGACAGATGGGTCTTGCTGGGTTTCCCACTCAGTCTAATAGCATCAGATCATACTCTTTGTGTCCAATCGTATTTCTACATGGCTGTGAATATTTTGTTGAACCTAAGAGTACAAATCAATAATTTCCCCCGTATCTTTGTGTATACACTACTCAATACATTTATATGCTTCTTCTGCAATTAATCTGCCTTTTGCAAGTTGATTTTGGAGACTGCCTCTTGGCCCCTATATCTATATGGCAACAGGGGACTTTCCAGGTAAAATTAAACTAAGGATCTTGTGATGAGGAGATGATCCCGGTTATGTGGTTGGGCCATTGTTGCCACAAGTGTCCTCACCAGAGAGAGGCAGGAGGATCAAAACCACAGAGAAGGAGATTCGATAACAGAAGCAGAGGTCAGAACTACTTGGGACTGTGAGAGCCAAGGAATGTGGACAGCATCTTCTAGCTTCAACGTTGGATCCATCCAATAGAAGCTAGAAGAGACAAGACTCAGATTTCTCCCAAAGCCTCCAGAAAAATGCAGCCACACTGACCCATTGTAGATCACTGATCTCCAGAACTACAAAATAATAAATTTAGGCTGTTTTATGCCACTAAGTTTGTGGTGGTTTGTTATATCAGCAACAAGAAATTAATATACAAGATGATCATTGTAGGTGTGAACCGGCATTACATTATAGTTTGTAAAGTGATGATTCTCAGGCTAGGTATGGTGGCTCATGCCTGTAACCGCAGCATTTTGGGAGGCTGGAGCAGGAGGAACTGCTTGAGGCCAGGAGTTTGAGATCAGCCTGGACAACATAGCAAGACCCTATCTCTTAAAATATTTTTTAAATGATGCTTAAATTCTATAATCCCTTTTACTGGCATTCTTTGGTAAACAGATCCCTATCCCTTTATTTTTGTTAAACATCACCATAAATTCATGAATTTTAATTCATCCAACAGAATATCAATGACAGTTATTATTCTTGTTGATGCTTAAATACTCCCCGGTTTTGCCAGTGGGGGGCCATGTAGCCTATCCACGCGACAGATTAAAGACAAATACAACCCTGTTTTTGGTCCTTGAGTTTCCTGCTGAACAACACAGTTCGGGGTCTCCTCATCCATTTCCTGCTTCAGGCTGGGAACCAGTCATTGCTCCAACAGCGTCTTGCTTTCTTTTTAGGGTGATGAGTTGAAAACCAAGATTTGAGCATCTTGAGGTGTTTTCACATCTTATGTCTGTAAGAGCATGTTCGTGTTTATCTATATTTGAGATTTTGGATCATTTATCTAAAAGCACTTTGGGAGAGCTGAATGCAGATTTTTTGCCTTTATTGATGCCAACCTTATTTAAAAGAGTTCTTTCCTGTCTCTATCTATGGGCCAGCCCTGATTTACTTTGGTTCTAGCACTTACCCCATCTGTCTGCAGCATGTCCTATTCTGTTTATTTGCTCCATTGTCTGTCTTTTCAACAAAGGCAGGAACTTTGTCTATCTTGTTCACTACTCTATCCCTAGTCCCTGGAACAGTATATCATATGTCATGAAGCTAAGTAAATATTAGTCAAGTGAATAAACACACGAATGAGACTCACGTCAATTGAACTTCCTAGTTCACATGACAGGAACATGCTCCCTCTTGCATTTTTGTTGTTGTTTTGTTATTTGTTTGCTTTTAGAGATGGAGTCTTGCTACGTTACCCAGGCTGGTCTCAAACTCCAGAGCTCAAGCCATCCTCCTGCCTCAGCCTCCCTAGTAGCTGGGATCACAGGCATGTAACACTATACCTGATTCCCTCTTGCTTTTGATTTAATACCTTAGCCAGCTGGATGTGATTTTTTAAAAAAAAATCACACGCAGTCCCCTTCTCAAGGGGTTTATGGTTTTATTAGATATTTGACCTTGCTTATATGGTCCTAAAATAAATGTCATTTTTTCTAAATGCCACATGGTGGAGCTAATTGTATATGGAATCTAAATACCAGGGTTGGCACTCAGAACCACTGAGGGATGGGAGGACTGCTTTCCTCATTGACAGATTTTTCTAGATAGATATGTTATAAGAAATTGCGCCACAAAAAAGTTCTGTGAATATAATTTGTTGATGTTAAAAGTGTTAAGTGCATGGGTCAAAGTGGAGAGAACTTTTATCCCCCTTCCCTTGGATTGCTGGAATCAGATTCTGTCACTCAGTCCTCCCCCTTTTCTGGAAGCCGTGGAAGTCAGATAATATAAATGATGCTGCAGTAACAAACAACCTCATACCAGGTGGTGGCTCACACCTGTAATCCCAGCACTTTGGGAGGTGGAAGTGGATGATTACCTAAACTCAGGGGTTCAAGACCAGCCTTAGCAACTTGGCAAGACCTCATTTCTACAATAAATTTAAAAATGAGCCAGGTGTGGTGGCACATGCCTGTAGTTTCAACTACTTGGGAGGCTGAGGCTGAAGGATCGCCTGAGTCCGGTCGGTCAAGGCTGCGGTGGCCATGAGCATGCCATTGTATTCTAGCCTGGAAGACAGAGTGAGACTACCACCTCAAAAGTAAAATAAAATAAAATAATACCATATAACAGGTCACATATTTTAGTTATGATCAAGTACTAGGGGCAATTTCTTTTCCCAAGGGAATATCCCAAGACATGGCCTCATCCAATTCCATGGGGCCTTATTGGGATTGTTTGACCCCTGTCTCCCCTCCTCCCACTATTCTGTAATCCCCCATCCTTTCTGTTTCTTGATCACATCCGGGCTGTCTCTACCCGGGCACATTTGCAGGAACTATTTCCTCCGCCAGTCATGCTGTTTGCTCAGACCTTCATGGTTGGCCACTTGCTGTCATTCAGGTTCCAGTTTAAATGCCTCCCCCTCTCGAAAGACTTCCCTGACCATCCAAACTAAAGAAGACCCAACCATCCTACCATCCTGTTTATTTTTATTACAGCATTGATTATCATCTAATAGTTTCTTGTTTTTTGTTGTCTGTCTCCCATCCCCTTGAGTTTCAATTTAGCACCTCATCATATCTGGCAAAATGGTCTCTACTTCACAGGTGTTCAGTTTGGGGCAGGGTTTCTCTGCCTGAGATGCTGGATATTTGGGACTACACAATTCTCTACTGTAGAAAGCTGGCCTGTATATTGCAGGATATTGAACACTATCTCTGACCTCTACCCATTTGCAGTTGTGGCAATGAAACTGTCTCCAGACGTTGCCAAATGTCCCCTGGGGGACCATGTCGCATGTGGTTGACAAGCACTGGTTGAGGCTGTCTGCAGCTGTGACTGTGTCCCTGCTTTAGTTCTCAGGAGACAATATTGTCATAGAGTAATAATAGCTATCATTTTCTGAATGCCTGCGGGTATTGGGCACTATTCTAGGGGCTTTACATCTCATCTTTACAACAACCCTTCTGATAGGTGCTATTGTTATTCTCAGTACAGACGGGGAAATGGAGGCACAAAAAGATAGCCAGACTTGCCTGAGTTTACAGTGTCGGTGAATGGTGAAGCCAGATTCAAATTAGACAATAGGCTCCAGAATGCTTCCCTAACAGGAGTGGGCCCTCCCGGGGGGATGTCATTGCCCTGCCCTTGGTGGCAGTCTGGATGGTCCATGGGCTCTCCACTCACGAACCACTCAGTCTTTTTAGTTTGTTTTTTTGAGACAGAGTCTCACTCTGTCGCCCAGGCTGGAGTGCAGTGGCATGCTCACTGCTTCTGCAGCCTTGACCTCCTGGGTTCAGACCATCCTTCCACTTCAGCCTCCCAAGTAGCTGAAATCACAGGTGTGTGCCATCACACCCGGTTCATTTCTTAATTTAATGTAGAGACAAGGTCTCACCAAGTTGCCCAGGCTGATCTGGAACCCTGGGGCTCAGGCAATCCTCTCACCTCCAGCTCCCAAAGTGCTAGGATTATAGGCATGAGCCACCGCGCCCAGTCCAGCACCCTTTAAACCAGGTTGACCATGGGCAGGTGACCAGCCTGTTAAAATTCTGGAAATAATAGTTAACTCTATGTAGAGTTGCTCTAGGAATTCAACGCAAGAGCCTGTGAAAACACTCAGCTGCACGGGGTAAGTCCTGAACTAATTCCCCTTCTCCTTCTTTTCCACTTGGCTCCAAGCTCCAAGCAAGAAAAGCAGATCCTAAACATCCAGGCCAGACAAGCCCACGAGGGAATCGAACCTTTCAGCGATCTGCAGAGTTCCCTTGTTGTTGACCAGAGGCAGGGAAAGCAGCCCCCTCTAAAGACAGCCCTACCGAGCTGACATCTTGTCTTCCTTTGCTAAGGCTCAACAGCGCAAGCCATCAGCGCTTTCCCGTGAAGTCTCCAGGGCTTCTACATCGGTGCTGATCAGATGTCCCCAAGTCTGGTCGACTAGCAATCTTCCTGCTCCATTTCTTAATGTGAGTTCGTGAATTAATTGCCTGGCCTATTGTTTTCTAACATGGCCAATTAAGTGTCCAGGTGAACGGTTACGAGTCTTCTGACCAGCAGGGGACATCCTTTGCACACGTAACAGAGCTGGTGCACAGGCTGGCCCGCCGAGCCTAGCGGAAACTCATTATCTTTGAAAAGTTTGCTAAGAACGTGAGGCTCTATACATTTGGAGGCCTCAAACCTTCGTGGAGAGAATTCTGTGAATGTGTTCAGAGAAAATACTGTGTGTTTATTTTCAGTCATCTCCAACTGAAATTGATCCTTTTCTTCAACAGAACATAGGCCACCCATGGCAGCCATTTCCAGATTTCACTAGTTGCAGATATCTTGAAATGCTGTTTACATCCCCCATGACTTCAGAATTACAGTAGCTGTAGGACCGGCTGCTAGATCTTGTCATTTAATATATGAATGAAGAAGCGTATCACAAATCTGTTGTTTTCGTTGTTGAGATTTTAATAACCGTCTCTTGATTCTCTTTTTTTCAAAACAGCATTAAAAAATGAGTTTATTAATCCATACTCAGTTCATAATGGAGCAAATGGGTGATTAGAATAATAATTCATGCTATTGCATGTTTAATGAACTGGCAACAGAGACAGGTAGTTGAAAAAGGCAGAGGAGCTTTGTCTTGGAAGGACCAGACATTCAGCATCTGCTCGATGTTGTATCTACAGATAGAAATGTGCATGATAGGAACTCCAGGGATCTTCCAGATTCTACTTTTTTTTTTTTTTTTTTGAGTTGGAGTCTCATTCCTTCACCCAGGCTGGAGTGCAGTGGCACGCTCACAGCCACCGCAGCCTCGACCTGCTGGGCTCAGGCAATCCTTCTGCCCCAGCCTTCCAAGTAGCCGGAACTACAGATGCTTACTACCACGCCCAGCTAATTTTTTATTTAGTGTAGTGATGAGGTTTCGCCAGGTTGCCCGGGCTGGTCTCGAACCCACAGGCTCAGGAAATCCACTTGCCTTGGCCTCCCAAAGTGCTGGGATTATAGGCTGAGCCACCGAGCCCAGCCCAGATTCTACTTTTAGGGTCTTGGGCAACTGTGGCCACAATGTAACACTTGTACTGAGTTACTCTCTATACTAGGCAGTCATCTACATAGGTTTTTTTGTGTGTGCATGGTAATCATTCAAATCTTGGCATACATACAGTCCATCATTGACTGCACTAAGTCCAGTTTGGCTTTAATGGAAAAGTTGATAAAGTTGGTTTCAACCAGGACGTGGTAAGGTGGACCCAATTGTGTATTACGCTGGAAGAATAAGCAGGAAGGGTATTGGGGGACTTTTTCCTTTAGCGTGCTAGGATCTTTCTTTTCTTTCTTTCTGGACTTTAATCTAACCTTTCTTTAGAGTATGATTGCATCTCTGGGCAGTCTAAGAAGCCAGTTGACTCCGGACACTCACAGCCTCTGGTCTCTGAGACTAAGCATTCACTTCATGGTCGCATCCTTCACGTTTTCTTGCTTCTCCATGCTCCCATCATACTCGGTTTCTCTTGATTCTTTTGATATCACTGGTTTGCTTTGTGATCGTACATATTTAACTTTATTTAGTTAAAAACATTAATCTGAGAAGGAGCCCGTGGACTTTCCCCAACTGCCAAAAGAGTTCATCGTACAAAATAAAGCACTAGGAACACCTGACTGAGAGGCTGATGGGATGGTCTCTGGAGAAAAGTTTTTTGTTTTTTTTTTTTGATTCAGGGTCTCACTCTGTCGCCCAGGTTGGAGTGCAGCAGTGGAATGATCATGGCTCATCACAGCCTCAACTCCTGGACTCAGGTGATCCTCTTGCCTCAACCTCCCAAGTAGCTGGGACTACAGGCAAGCACCACCATGTCCAGCTAATTTTTTTATTTTTTGTAGAGACAAGGTCTTGCCATGTTGCCCAGACTGGTCTCAAGCTCCTCAGCTCAGGAAATCCTATTGCCTTGGTCTCCCAAAGTGCTGAGATGACAGGCATAAGGCACTGTGTCTGGCCAATAGGAACATTCCTAAGAAAATGGGTACCATCCTTATAAAATCACCCCATTCCTGCGATTCTCATAGGTACCTCCATATTCCATATACCCAGCCTCTCGGGGTAGCATGCAGGTCCTGGAGATGGCACTCACCTGTGGCCCTCACAGGGTGTCAGCATGGTGCGTGGACAGCCTGGGACTTGCTCTGGTGAGGCTATCAGGGAAGCAATGACATCGGGCCACTTGGCTGAGGGGCTGCCGGTGTTTCAATGTCCCTAGTCTCGGCTTGTCAAGAGTTATAAGGTGACATGCTGACAGAAAAGTGTTTGTTTAGCCGGGCTCGGTGGCTCAGCCTGTAATCCCGCGCCTTTGGGAGGCCGAGGTGAGTGGATTGCCTGAGCCCGCCGAGACCCGCCTGGGCAGCGAGATCTCATCTCTACA
>NW_007256305.1:514309-516027 GCF_000164805.1 Carlito syrichta
AGTGACTCCAACTCAAAAAAAAAAAAAAAGAAAGAAAGAAAAGAAAAGTGTTTGTTTAAAAAAATAGCGTTTCTAACACAAGATCAATTTTAGGTTTGACAGTCCTGATACTGTCACTTTAGGTAAAAGTCATCACCAGTTCGATTCCCAATTTGGCTCTTCCTGGGTGGGTGTCCTCGGGCAAGTTCTTGAGTTTCCGTGGGCTCAGGGCCTTTCCATGTGACAATGCAAACCCTTCTAAAAGATTTGTGGAAGACGGAACATTCTCAAGTTCAACAGAAAATAAAAATGGGAAAAAGGCAAAGTTATTAATATAAAAAAGGTATGTGTGTCCTCCCCTCCCCGACTTAATATTCAGGGAGTCTGACTTTAGTCAGATGTGGATATGACCAAGAGCTACTTGCCAAAAGTGAGAAAGTGAGGGTGGGGGGAGTAAAAACCCAAGTTGAGTTGGCAATTCTAGCACTCAGGTACAAGACTGTGTTGTTATCAGTCCTGTGAGGCCAGAGGACCTTTAAACAGTATGGAAGTCTTCATTTCTAGTCATGTTTGAGCCTGGACACTTGAGCTCTTTTGTGGGAGACTCCTAGTGTCTTCCAAAAGCGGCCGTCAATGCCAGGTGGTCCAGCCTCCTCACTTGACAGGGAATTGGAAACTAGAGGTTTTCCTAAGTCTCTTCAAGCTTTGTTTCCCTCATCTGTGGCCTGGGGCTGACAGTCCTCACCTTAGATGGCTGTTCTATATTTTAAGGGAATAAAAGGTGCCTGGCATGGCATGAGCCCCATGTCAGTGTCTTCTCTCAGTGGCAAAACTTGGTGACACAGAGAACATCTCTATATCGGACCCCTGGGCTCATTTCCTGACCTGTCCCCAACTATCTGTGGCCTTGGGTGAACTTTTATTATTTTATTTTTTGAGTCAGAGTCTCACTTTGTCACCTAAGCTGGAGTGCAGTGCACAATCATGGCTCTCCACATCCTCGACCTCCTGGGCTCAGGCAATCCTCCCACCTCAGTCTCCTGAGTAGCTGGTACTACATACAGGCATGCACCACCACACCTGGCTAATTTTTTGTGTGTGTGTGTAGAGTCAGGGTCTTGCTATGTTGCTTAGGCTGGTCACGAATTCCCGGACTCAAGCAATCCTCTCGCCTCAGCCTCCCAAAGTGCTGGGATTGCAGGCAGGAGCCACCGTACCCAGCCTTTCAGTGAGTTCCTTAACACTGCTGATCCTCGTAGAGTTGTTGCAAGGATTAAGTTAGCTAATAGAGGCTGGGTGTGGTGGCTCACTCCTGCAATCTCAGCATTTTGGGAAGCTGAGGCAAGGAATTCGAGACCAGTCTGGGCAACAAAGTGAGACTCCCCCATCTCTACAAACATAAGCAAAAAGATTAGCCAGGCGTGGTAGCATGTGTCGTTAGTCCCAGCTACTTGGCAGGCTGAGGCAGGAGAATCACTTAAGCTCAGGAGTTCAAGGCTGCAGTGAGCTATGATTGCGCCACTGCACTGTAGCCTTGGTGACAAAGCAAGATCTTGCCTCTTTTAAAAAAGTTACTATGAGCCAGGCTCGGTGGCTCAGCCTGTAATCCTGTGTCTTTGGGAGGCTGAGGTGAGTGAACTGCCTGAGCCTGCGGATTCGAGACCCGCCTGGGCCACTTGGTGAGACCTCATCTCTACAATAAATAAAAAAATCAGCCAGGCATGGTAGCGCGCGCCTGT
>NW_007256305.1:516544-518132 GCF_000164805.1 Carlito syrichta
CCCGGGCTGTAGTGCAGTGGCATGATCACAGCTCACTGCAGCCTCAGCCTCCTGGATTCAGGCGATCCTTCTGCCTCAGCCTCCCGAGTTGCTGGGACTACAGGCACAAACCACCACGCTCAGATAAATTTTTGGTTTTTGTAGAGATGAGGGCTCTCTATGTTGCCCAGGCTGGTCTCGAACTCCTGGGCTCAAGCAATCCTCCCGCCTTAGTCCAAAAGTGCTGGAATTATAGGCGGTTATTTTGAGAGAGATTTTGTGTTTTCTATGAGATCGCCTAGTTAGCAGGAGAGCCGAAAACAGAATTTAAAGTTTGCCTCCTAAGTGGGTGAACCCTCTACCAAACCAGTGCCTAAGTGCTGGGTCCATTTCTAACTTCTGTGAGGCCACTTCCGACTCCCCTGACTGTGATGGAGCTGAACTGCCCACGACACCCACCTAGAGCGGGATCCTTTGTAGCACAGCATCCTCGGAGGGGTCATTCACCAGGGAGCTACACACAGGCCCCCGGGGCCGAGAAAGCGGCTCCGCCTCTTGCCTCCATTAGGGGGCGCCAAAGGGAGACAGTACGGTGGGAGCCCGAGAAGGAACCAGCTGCTTTCTGTTCCTTCCTGTTAGGATTTCCCAGCACGGCCTTCGCCCCAGCAAAGGCGGCAGCTTCCAGGTTCCAGTTTCCCCAGCCCTTGCACACATCTCCTTTATAAGACATCTGAATCTGCTCTCTGCGAGCCCGAGGCGCCAGGGCCAAGCAAACTCCCCTCCAGGCTTCTGGTGTAATCATCCCAAGCTCCTTCTTTTGGTCCCCAGCTGGAGTGGTGACTGCTTCCTGCACTTACTACTTTTTTTCTTTCTTTCTTTTTTTTTTTTTTATTGTGAAGTTGTGGGGTACAGTTAAGGGTTAGGTATACAATTGCGTTTCATTCAGGCACCCTGCTGATATGGGGTGTTTCCCCGTTCCCAGACAGATATTTGCTACTGTTAATCCCATCTCCCTCCCCCCACCATAGTTTCCCAGTACTGTCAGTCATTTTCGAATAGTATTGCATTGGATGTTTAGGTTTCATTATATGAGTGAGAACATGTGATACCCGGATCTTTGTTTCTGTGAGAGGTCACTCAGTATTATAGACTCTAGTTCCATCCAGGTTGCTGCGAAATTCATGATTTTGTTCTTTTTTATGGCTGCGTAGTATTCCATCGTGTATTGAACTCTCACTCTGCTGCCCAGGCTGGAGTGCAGTGGCATGATCACAGCCACCGCAGTCTAGACCTGCTTGGCTCAGGGGATCCTTCCGCCTCAGCCTCCCTAGTAGTTGGGACTACAGGCATGTGCCACCATGCGCAGCTAATTTTTTTATTTATTGTAGAGAAGAGGTCTCGCCAAGTTGCCCAAGCTGGTCTCGAACCCCTGGGTTCAGGCAATCCTCCTGCCTCCGCCTCCCAAAGTGCTGGGATTATAGGGGTGAGCCACTGCTCCTGGCCTTTTTTGCCTTTTCAGTGCTTAAAACCTGGTTAAAATTCTTTATATTAGCCGGGTTCGATGGCTCAGCCTGTAATCCCGCGCCTTTGGGAGGCTGAGGTGAGTGGA